>NC_061115.1:63600844-63896793 GCF_002878395.1 Capsicum annuum
AAGCTTACATAATTCTATGGAAAGTGTATGAATATAAGATATGATCATACGGCTGACTTGTAAGGCATGAGTAGATATTGTGATGACTGAAGTAGAAAAATTTGCACTGAGATAAGAATAGGTAGGGTATCTTCCTATCCTAGTGTTGTTTTACAACACACTGGCATCACTACTAGAATTTGAGACATTGACCTGGTCCCTATTCTATTATCTCTCCCTTAGCTTTAAGCTATCATTCTAAGTCTGTGGACCTCTTTAATAAACTCTAAACTAAACTGGCAACCATTTTACTCTAGATCTCGGGATATATCAATATACATTAATAATAAACTCCCCCTGAAATACCTAAAAGTCTAAGGATCATAGATTGCTAAGAGTATCATGGAAACATGACATGGCGTTAGGTACACAACTAATATTTCGGGTACAAGTACCCCCAGGACTCGATAGAATGAAACTGACAATGCATGACTTACTTGAACATATGACTAACATCATAATCCATAATACATTTATTAAAGTATTTAATTAAACATGTGATAGGCATAAACTTGTACATACATGGGATTTCATAATATCATACTAGTTAGGCACTTTTCCTTCATCTTGGCATTTAATCAAACACATGGTATGCATAGTATGTGTAAACAATATTATACAACAATTAAGCGTCATGATTCAATTATAATTTCATCATTCAAGGGTTTAGTCATAGGTTTGCATGAATCCATATCTATACTAATCAAACCAACATACAATTTATCAGCCAACATGGAATAGAATTCAATTACTCATTTATCAACATGAACAAGAACAACCCAATCATGAAATCATAAATAAAATCTATAACTTGAAATTAGAAAATGGATTCTTGGACTTTATGGACGAAAGAAGTCCATGAATAAACACTATGCATACCTGGGTTGAGATTCTTGATGTTCTTAAACTTGAAGAATTGGAAATCCCTTAGTTCTTGAAGAAGATTTGATTTTGTTCTTGGAGATTAATGATAGAGAGAAACCCTAATATTGGTTGTGAAGTAATAATGAACCAAATGGCTGAAATCGGATATAATTGGGTATATATATAGGTGGGTGGTAAATTACCAAAATACCCTTTTAAAAAAGCTTTAATTTGATGAATCGGGACCTGTGATGGCTCGTGCGATGGTCCATCACTAGGGAGACGGTCCATCATTTCAACCATCGTACGTGGACCAAGAAAAGAGATTACTGCCTAAGTAGCGATAGCCTGGGTGACGGTTCATCGCAAGTTCGACGGTCCATCAACCTGCCCGTCACACCTTTTCCAAAAAGTGGTCTCACTGTTTCCCTTGAGATGGTCGTGGGTGATGTTCCGTCGCTAGTCCGATGGTCCGTCGGCCTTACCGTCGCACTTGGGCGGTTTTTACTGCCTTCTATAATTTGTCCATAACTTTCTCCTCTGATGTCGGATTTTGATGAAATTGGTATCGTTGGAAAGATAATTCAATTTTCCACATGAGAAAAAGTGAAAATATTAAAAAATACCACAATTACAAAAGTGGATTCATCTCTCAAAAAAAGCTTCTAACATTCTTGAGATGATTTCAAGCTAGGAAAAGTATGGGGTATGACAAATATATAACCCCTAGCCGTATATATTGTTGTATTCCTTGAAAATATATTATTTTTATTAAATTTTTTTCCATTAATAAACTTATTGGAGATGGGATTGAGATAGGGATGTGTTTGTTATAATTTTTCTATCATTATTCTATAAGTTTCCACCCTAGTTCTTACTTTAATTCCCAATTTTCTCTTTAGTTTTCTTACATCTTAAGGATGTTTTAAGTCCCAATTGAGAATCCATTGGTACTTAATTTTTTAGTACGCATTTAGTCCTTTGAGAGACCTGGTGACAAATTTAATATTGGAATTCTATGAGTGAGCCTTACAAGCTAATATTTTATCCAATTTTGGGCATGGAGTTTTATTTAGAAATTTGGGTATCAATTCACTCATATTTATGTGTAGTTTATTATTTTTATAGCACAACGACATCTAAAGATTGTGGAGTGGAGTTCATAGAGAGTTCAAGATTTTTAGTTTGGCATTGAGGTAGGCTTTAGTATACTTTTCTCTATTAGACTTTGTGCTATATGGACTGCATGCTAGGTGTGCGTTATATAATAAGGTTGGGGCTAGTTGTATTAGTATTTGGCCTATTTAGGGAATTTAGCACAGAGTTGTAAATTAACCCCTAGTGTAGAATCACGCCATAGCTTTAGCATATTGTAAAGCCTAATTGGTTATGTAAATTTTCTTAGGTTGGACCTGATAGTCCTTAGTTTAGGAGTTAGGGGAGTACTCATCTTTTTCAAATATATTCCTTGATTAAACACACCTGGTAGAATGATTCTCTAATCATTCCCACTTTTGATTTCCTATATGTATTTATATTCTCTCATTGTTACATATATTACCATGTTGGGCCCAAGGCCTTGGTTATGAGACCATGGACACCATGGTAGTTCTCTTATGCTTTAAAGGAGTTATGGCTTATTTTATACATATTTTTCCTCTTGTGTTTGCTTTATTTGGATACTGGTGATGGCATGCTTGTATTAGCCAGATTCTCACAATTATTTTAGATGGTTAAGGCCCATTTATGCCAGATTTTAGGCATGTTTTCTCTTAGGTTAGTATATGGACCCCTTATAATACTAGACTTATCTTTTTTTTTTTTTACCTTAGGAGGGGTTGAGAAACCTTATCTTGGTTTTGGGAAGGTGTTGCCTTGGTCTGGGTTACTAGGGTCTGGTAGTGGGTCTTATTGCCCATTTTAGATCCAATACTTCAAATGACTTTGCTTTAGGCTTAGATGGACTTATGAATTCTTCCTCAGGTTTTTACCTTCGGTTTGGGTTGACATAGACTTAAAAGCACATCTTTTTAGCTTTACTACATATGGGGAGAGTAGTGGATTATCTTTGCTGCTCAATACTAAATTTTATTAATAAATAGCTTGGTGATAGATCATCCGTCCTAATGCTATTATCAATCGTTCTTGTTCAAACCTAGCTATTGTTACCTATGGCTCTGGTTCAAGCCCGATTATTATGATTGTACAATTACTAATTATCAGGATTCTAATTATCATCCACTAATTATGGTTAAATTTTATGTAACACCCTATATCTCATCTCGAGAAATCACACGGTGCTTAAGGCTACAAGTACCCCTAAGCTAACCCTTTGAGCCTATTATTATTTCTAACACTTGCTTCAGGACAAATAAGCTAAATGATGATACGGTAGCGCGTAGTTCTGGGGTATGAGACCATGAATCACATCCAACTCGGTGCTAAATACTACTACCATACTCAGCTCAAAACTCTTAGGAAATCAACCTCAAAATAACTCAAGGGTCTATAATGAAGACCAAAACATATTTCTATTTGCTTTAAGTTCTACTCAATGCGGATTTCAACTCTATTATGACCGAAAGGCCAAATATTTCTCAATAATATCAAAGTACTCAATTCATGGGTTCTTATGGCACAAAAGTTCATAAAATTACAAATCTCAAGTAGGGCTTAGTGACCCATAATTAAATCTTAAGTTAAGATTCATCAAAGTGCATGCTAGATGTCATAAAGATTCATAAATCATTAAGAAAATCTGGAATTTTCAACATTTTGCCTTAAAATCTCAATGTACTCATGTACTTCAATTTTTAGAACATTGGAACTATTATAATCTCAAGGAATAACAACATAGGGTATAAAGCCATACTTCAATTTCATAAGAAAACATAGAAAATCATATATTCTCGTAATTAGAATAACTTTTGGTCACAAGGACGAAAGAAGTTTCCTTTTTCAAACTCCACATACCTTAGATTATGACTTGTAGGTGAACAACTTGCTTGAGACTGTTTTTGGAAATCTTGAGTAAGGGTTCTTTGAAATTTTGTCTTGGGAACCTCCACTGTTAACTCAATTTGTAAAAGCTATGGTGGATTCTTAGAGTTCTTGTAGAAAATATTTGGTCTTGTTCTCGAGGGAGAAACCCTAGCTCTGGAGATGTTGTCGAGGGCCCGATGGTCCGTTGGCCCTAACCATCGCACCTAGGCCAGAATTGGACTTTCTGCCTAGCCTGCGATGGCTGGGTCAATGGTTTGTCGCTGGATCAATGGTCCGTCAGGACTTTCCATCGCAATTAGGTAGAATATGGTCTCACTACCTCCTCTGTGATGGTTTAGGCGATAGTCCATCTCTAGCCCGATGGTCCGTCGTCCCTCTCTGTCACACCTGGACGATTTTACTACTTTCTGTAAAATGGCCATATCTTTCTCTTTTGATGTTGGATTTCGATGAAATGGGTATCGTTAGAAAGATAATTTAACTTCCCACATGATAAGAAGTAATTTTTAGGAAAAATTCAACAAGGTTTAAACACTAATTACTTTGGAAGTGACTCCTTAATCTTTTAGGGCCTGAATTACACTTCACTTGACATGCTCTAAAGGCTCAGACTACGTGGGAACTTTGTGGGGTTTTACAATATCTCCCCCTTGGAAACATTTGTCCTCGAATGTCGCTAGTTAGACTAAGAACACAGAGAAAACTGAGTACACCTAGCTGAAGCAATTTGCTAAGCGGGTTCCATATCTTTCTAAACTCTTGAATACTTCAAAAATTGCAAAAAATCATGTAAGAAATGCATAGATGAACTTTAGATTAGAAGGGCTGAATTAAGGAAGAATAATACCTTTGGCTTGATCTAAACTCGCGGAGAAGAGGTAAGGGTACTTGGTTCGCATGTCTGCTTCTACCTCACAAGTAGCGCCCTCAACTGACTGGTTCCACCACAAAACTTTGACCAAGGAAACCTCTTTGTTCCTCAGTCTACGGATCTGGAAATCTAGGATCTCAATGGGAATTTCATCAAATGAAAGACTATTCTTAATATCAGCACTCTCTGAAGGATCCACTACAACAGAATCACCAATATGTTATTAATCATGGAGACATGAAAAATTGGATGAACAGCTGAAAACTCTGTGGGCAACTCAACTTCATAGGCTACTTTCCCAAAACAGCTCAAAACTCTATAAGGGACAACATAACGGGGACTAAACTTCCCCTTTTTTTCCAAACCTTTTCACCCCTTTCATGGGTGAAATCTTTAAGTACACCAAATCACCCATCTCAAACTCAAGATCTCTTCTCCTTACATTAGAATATGACTTTTGATGACTCTAAGCTGTATTCAACCTTTCTCTAATCAATTCACCTTCTTCATACCCTCAAATACTGCATCAGGCCCAAGTAAAGAAGCTTTACCCAATTCAAACCAACCTATAGGTGATCTACATCTCCTTTCATACAAGGCCTCAAATGGTGCCATCTTGATGCTATCATGATAGTTGTTGTTATAAGCAAAATCTATCAATGGAAAATGCTCATCCCAACTTCCCTTGAAGTCAAAAAGTACATGCTTTCAACATATACTCCAAAGTCTGGATGGTCCACTTAGCTGACCATCTGTTTGCGGATGAAAAGCAGAACTCAGGTGAACTTGGGTACCAAGACCCTTCAGAAAAGCACTCTAAAATTGGGAATAGAAATGAGTACCCCTATTTGAAATGATAGACAAGGGGACTTCATGCAACCTAGCAAACTCTTGGATATACTATCTAGCATAATCTTCAGCTGTATAAGATGTTTGCACTAGTAAAAAATGTGTGGACTTAGTCAACCTTTCCACAACCACCCAAATAGAATCATGACGATGATGCAAAAGAGGTAAACCAATCACAATTTCTATATTCACCTCTTCCTATTTCCAAGTGGGTATACTAAACTCTTGCATCACACCCCCAGGTCTTTGGTGCTCTACCTTAACTTGTTGGCACATTGCATGCTTCACTATAAACTTAGCTATATCCTTCTTCATACTACTCCACCAATAGATTTCCCGCAAGTCGCGGTACATCTTGGTAACGCCGGGATGAATAGAATACCACACGCCATGTACTTCAGCAATAATCCTCTGCCTCAGATCATCAATAAATGGAACACATAATCTACCCTACAATCTCAACACGCCATATCCTCCTTGGGAGAAAACCTCTACCTTTTGGTCCTTAACTGACTCCTTCAGTCTGACCAAACTAGGATCCCTGTCTTGCTTCTCCTTCACTTCTGAAACTAAAGAGGATTCAGAACTAATCTGCACCAAGATACTGCCCTCAGCTGAATCAAGCAACCTAACACCCAGTCTAGCCAAACGATGCCCATTGTGAGCTAACTCTTTCATACCTTCCTCTACATGAGTGACACTACCCATAGACAACCTGCTAAGGGCATTAGCCACTACATTGGCCTTGCCCGAGTGATATAGCACACTCATATTTTAATCCTTTAGAAACTCTAACTACCTTCTTTATCTAAGATTCAACTCCCTCCGAGTAAACACCTACTGCAAGATCTTATGATCAGTAAACACATTAACATGAACACCATACAGATAATGTCTCCATATTTTTAAAGCAAAGACCACAACAGCTAACTCATGATCATGGGTTAGGTAATTCTTTTCATGTAGCTTCAACTATCTAGAGGAATAGGCTATAACCTTACTTCTCTGTGTCAACACAACCCAAACAAACTCTAGAGGCATCAAAATTCACCACAAAACCATTTGCACCATAAAGCAAAGTCCTACCTAATACCCCAAAATCTTATTCCAAGACGTCATACGGTGCTTAAGGATACAAGTAGACCTAAGCTAACCCTTTGAGCCTATTATTACTTCTAACACTTGATTTAGGATAAATAAGCTAAACAATGATACTTTTTTTTATATCAGCTATAAACTGAGATAACTGGATACAATATCTGAATAGGAAAATACTAATAATCTGGAACAGAGCTTTAACTAATAGTCTAGTCTAAAAAAGCCTCTACTTCTTAAACTGGAGAGCCATTGGGACAGACCCCAACTGATTCACAATGATCAAAAAGTAAAACTTAAAACACTATGAAAGTAGAAAAGTGCAATTTTAGGTCCTCGAACCATGAGGACTCACCAAGGATAAGGACATAGATGAGATTCTCGGAGATAATTGTCATTGCAGAGACTGAGCACCTGAACCTACATTATGAGACAATGTAGCACACATACGTATATATGGATCAACTCTTTTGGAATGTACTTAGTTTATGGAGGTGTATGCATTTACATAAAACAATATCAATACTCTTTAATAAAATCATGCATGCAAATAGGAATGAGCCACATGGCTCAAAAAAGTCTAGAATATAAAACTCTTGAATCATGAATAGTGAAACACGTAACACAAATCTCATGGGTCATTTTACTTAACTTTAAAAATTTGTACTCTTCTATTATTCTCAGTACTTGAAGGCTAAAGGAAGCTTTAAATAATACTTTCAAACTCATGCTGTTACCTTGTGGAGAGTAAAATTTCTTTAAAACCTAAGGACTTAGAACTTTTAGGAACTTTTAACACTTGAGAACTCTGGAACTCTTTTAGACTTGGGACACTTGTAACTCGGGAGTTTCTTCTAACCGACATAAACCATGTGAGCTACATGGAGTCCAACATCTTGCCCACATTGGGGAGAACTTTTTTATCTTTGCCATTGGAGTAGAACCTAATCTTTAGTGATCACTATCTTGGCCTTGGGCCCATAAATCTTGATTCTATGGTGGAACATAGTTCTGGGGTATGAGACCTTGGAATCATACCTAACTCGATGCTAACTACTACTACCACACGCAGCTCAGAACTCTAAGGAAATCTACCTCATAATAACTCAAGGGTCTATAATGAAAACCAAAACATATTTCTATTTTCTTTAAATCATACTCAATGTGGATTTCAACTCTGTTATGACCAAAAGGCCAAATCTTTCTCAATAATATCAAAGTACTCAACTCATGGGTGCTTATAGAACAAAAGTTCATAAAATTATAAATATCAAGTAGGGCTTAATGACCCATAATCAAATCTCAAGTTAAGACTCATCAAAGTGCATGCTATATATATTAAAGATTCATAAATCATATAGAAAATCTAGAATTTTCAATATTTTGCCTTAAAATCTCAACATACTCATGTACTTCAATTTCTAGAACATTAGAACTATTAAAATCTCAAGGAATAACAACATAGGGTATAAAGCCATACTTCAATTTCATAAGAAAACATAGAAAATAATATATTCTCGTAATTAGAATAACTTTTGGGTACAAGGACAAAAGAAGTGTCCTTGTTCAATTCCCACATACCTTAGATTATGACTTGTAGGTGAACATATTACTTGAGACACTTTTTGGAACTCTTGAGTAAGGGTTCCTGGAACTTTTGTCTTGGGAACCTCAACTCTTAACTTAATTTATGAAAGCTTTGGTGTATTCTTGGAGTTCTTGAAGAAAGGATTTGTTCTTGTTCTTGAGGAAGAAACTCTATCTTTGGAGATATTTTGAGAGATAATATAGCTTTCTGATTCATTTTGGATATTTCTAGGTGTTAAAAAGGGCGGGAAAAGAGCAAAAAGTCCCTTAAAAAATGACTCAAAATCACTGTATGAAAAAAGGCAATGGTGGGTGTGACAGTCAATCGAGTCCATTGCACCTGGGCTAGAATTGAACTTTCTGCCTTGCCTGTGATGGCTGGGTCGATGGTCCATCACTGGTTCAACGGTCCTTCGGCCCTCTCCATCGCACTTAGCCAAAATATGGTCTCACTACCTCCTTTACGAAGGTTTTGGCTATGGTCCGTCACTAGCCCAACAGTCCATCGGCCTTCTCCATTGCGCCTGGGCGATTTTATTATTTTCTGTAAAATGGCCATATCTTTCTCTTTCGATGTTGGATTTTGATGAAATGGGTATCATTGGAAAGATAATTCAATTTTCAACATGATAATAATCATTTTTAGGAAAAATTCAGCAAGGTTTAAACACTAATCACTTTCCAATCACTCCCTAATCTTTTAGGGCCAAAATTACACTTCACTTGACATGCTCTAAAGACTCAAACTATGAGAGAACTTTATATGGTCTTACATTTTAGTTCTTTTTATTTTTATTGCTATGGATTTGGTTTGCATAACTCTTAATATGGGACTAGGAAATCTATATGATCATCTCGAGTCTCCTATGGGCCCATCTATTCGAGAGCCATATTATTGGATATGGATGGTCACTGTAGGTCCTGCCTTTATAAGTAGTTGAGATGGAGGAAGTGTATACAATTATGTTAGATATGGTACAGGGTTTATCTTGTATCATATATTTTTTCATGACCTTCATTGTTTTGCATGCATCACCTATCATAGTATAAATGTTTGACACTTGTATCTATTAGTTTTATAGGGTCTACATAGGTATAGGTGGTGCTTGCTATTTGTTGAGTGATTGATAGTACCTTCTAAGCTTATGGGGACATGGTTAGGTTATTGTTTGTTTGGGATAGCTGGTTCTACTATTTCTTGAGTATTACTGTATAGTTCATGGAAAGTTGGTTGAGGACTAACAACAAAAGTTGTCAGTATTCTCTTAATCTCTTTTCTCTTATTACGATAAACTTTATGATATTCATATTTTTGTTAGAGACTATTTATTCTAGAATTATCTCCCATAGTTGGTTATAATCCTCAAGATGTTAGACCAACTCGATTTGTTTAGCACTTTCCAGTTTAGCTATTTTTATGACATATGTTTGGTTTCCTTCATGACATTTTTCTATGTGTGTATATAAACCCTTTATTAATATTAATATTGTATATCTCTTCTATATATCTTCCTTCATACCTCTACTATATATCATATATTTGTTTTTTCACTATATTATCAATCATTGACTAACTACTTACTGGCATAACGTTGTCCTAGATTAGTGGTAGGGTATTATAGTTTATCCTTACTTTTCCTTTAGGTATTATTCTATTACATATCTTTGATAGTTATCTTAATATTATTCTTGCTTTACATATTATTTATTTTTAAATTATCTTCAGAAATCGGTCGACCCATGCCTACAAAGCACCTCGTATTTGTATTTATAGTACACTTTTACACCCTATAAGTCATAGAACCAGTTCTCACTGCTGATGTGTGCATATTGTAAACTACCATGGATCAGAAATTTGGGGTGAGCTCCTGAAGTATAGAGTTGTTCTTACTCTCCCTCTTATTGTTAGACTGATCTCCACTTTTATAATTTTGAGATTACTTTGCATATATTTAATCTATATTTCACTTTGTACTCCTGCTATATTAGAAGCTCTTGTACAGACTTTAGCAAGTTTTAGGGACTTATTTACTTCCTTCTTGTATTGTTTCTCTTTTCATGTAATATTGTTTTTATTTTCTTATTAGTCTATAATTAGCTATTCTAGACTAGTGATTGGCTTACCTACTGGTGGGTTATGGTAGGAGTTGCCATAACCTAAGCAATTGGGTTGCTATACTTGATTGATTATTTTGTTTTTATGATATGGATAGCATTGAAAAGTCTTGTGATTTGTTATTTTATCACTTAACTTACTAGATAGTTTACTATGTGAGCCTTGAATTATGTCACAACTCTTGTCATGATTCAAGCTTAATGACTAAGCTAATATTGTGTAAAAGAATTTCTTGTGCTATTAATTTTGAACCATGTGGGTAAAAGAAGGATTCTAGAAGGTACACCCATGACTTATAATTGTCTTGAAATTATAATGTTTAAGCTTGGATAAGTGGTGATGGTATAAATCATTTTGAAATACATGCTCATGCATTTATTCATACAATGTGGTGATGATTAATGGTAAACTACCTTGATATGAATTTCCATACCTCTCTTAAACTTTATTAATTATGGCTTGTACTTGTTCTTGCCTAAGCTATATACATGTAGTTATTGTTGTCATGATGATTGTTGGGGATGTGATGATGCCCGATGATTCCATAGAGTATATTAATGTTAATGAATCTAGAAAAATTATTGATTTCATGACGACGCCCGGTGAATCCGAAGGATATATTGATGATATGATGATGCCCAGTGAATTCGGAAGAGGTATTGATTTTATGGTGATTCCCAATGAATTAGGAGGATGTATTGATGTTATAATGATGCCTAGTGAATCCGGAGGATATATTGATATTGTGGTGATATTATGTATTATAAGAATCTATGAATTTATAGGTATATGTGTGGTCATGCCATTGTATGATTAAGTAATTGTGTATACTTAGGTTATGATGTTTTTCTTAGGAAGTTGGCTATAATTTTGTACCATTAATTACCAGTGAAGTGGTGTGGCTCTTGTTAATACTAAATACTGAATAGGAGTAGAATATGCCGATTATTGAGTTAAGACTAATTGGTAAGTGTAATAATGTGTAGAATTAACGATTCACCTAGTGAATATACTTGGCTTGAATAAATGGTTAAGTTATGGAATTCACCTTGTAAAATGTGTTATCTTGATACTAGTTGTCTATGACTAGTGGTTATGTAACTTGATAGCTAGAAGTCTAGAATACTAGTTGGTGACCTTGTTTAGTTAGAATATGATAAGTAGTTGTGATGGTTGTTACATGGCTAATGATGGTAATAGACGTAGCATTTTTGAATGTTTGTGATGTTGATGTCTAGTGTGTAATACCGTTGGTTGCTTAAACTAAGACTTAGACAATTATGGTGCTAACTAGAAAATGGCATTGGTTAATTAATAGATAAGTGTGTTAGTGATATTTAGCTTCTCACTATATGATAACTAGTATACTTATGATTACCAAGAGCGAGTTGTTTAAATAGTGGTTATGGTTTAGTGGTACATTTTATCTAGATATGGATTTTAGATATCTAATGAATCATAATTTGTTGTTACTCTAAGAAGAAGGAGCATATGAGAAATTGGTTAGGCTAATGGTTGGAGGCCTTTTGTTTACTAGCAAACTAGTAGCTTAGTAATAAATGGTGGTTAGTTAATATAAACTGGATAGAGTACATTAATGGGTTAGAGGCCTAAAAACTTTATAACTATGGTTATGTTTGCATTGATTTCGTTGTGTCAGTCGGAGGTAATTGATGATGATTATGGATCTTGGAAAATGCCATTAATAGAGATGTGGAAATCGTGGGTTTGAGTGAGTTTGTTCTATATTTATGTGTCTTGATACATTGGTGAATTGATCTATCAGTGCACTCTCTTGTGGTATGGGATGATTTGATGATTTCTTTACTCTGTGTTCTTTTGGATGTATTTCCTGGTTGTGTAAGATGCCCTGGAAAGTTATTTTACTTTATGCCTTAATGATTGTATGCACGTTGGACTTGGTATCTTGCAAATGTAGCTATATTTATATGTTGCTTTATGCTTTCGAGTTGATTATCTATTTTGTATGATGGTCATGGTACATTTTGATATATGATATCATATTATTATTCTAGTTGATTAGTTGTTTTGTATAGTGATGATAGAGATGATTTAGGTTCAATTTTATAGCTTGAATTAGAGTCATAGTTTTACTTTATATTATCTTTATATCATAATTTATCTAAGTTAGCTAATGATGCCTACTAAGTACCCGTGATTTAGTAATCATACTACACTTCTATACCTTTTTGGTGCAGCCTCGAGTACTAGTTGCCGCTACTGAATTAAGACCGTGCTGTGTTAATCTTCCGGAGATAGGGTGAGCTCTTAGAGTTTGAGTCATTGATTTCCCCTCTATCTTTATTCTGACTGTATTTGAGATGAATGTATAATACTTCTTAAGACTATTTAGACTTTGAGTTGTAATTCCTATTGTCGAACTTATATGTTTTTGCACTTATACTATCAGGTCATAGGGATTGTTATTCATATATTGGTTGTCTTCTTTTTTGTGTAACATTGTTGCTTATTATATGTTTATATATTTGGTCCATGTTGGACATTTCTACTAAGGTAACCCATTACCTTAGCTTCGAGTTATGGAGTCGGCTTACCTACTAGTGGGTTTTAGTAGGTGCTATTATGAATCGAAAATTAGATCATGACAAATTGTTATCATAGCCTTTATTTCACTGGTATTATTGGTATAAGAGCAGGTGTCTAATAGAGTTCTATAGAATGGACCGTTGACACCTGTTTCATATCTTTCGGAGGCTATGGGACATACTTAGGAGTCCTTTACTTTGTTCACTAGTATCGTGCTAAGAGTCTGAGTTGGTTTGTAGGATGTTTTTCTTGAATTTAATTTTTCACAGATGCCTAGGACACGTGATGCAGCTATGCGTGATGAGGGTCCCACTACCTATACTAGGGATCTTTCCCCTTTTTGAGGACAACCTTAAGATGTGCCCCTAATTAGGGATTAGGATGGGCCTCCCCAAAACCCTATCCCTGCACCTGAGCCAGAGATTCCTCCACCCCAATCAGCGGTGGTCCAGGGACTAGCCCAGGCTTTATTATGTGTTATTCCCTCTTAGTTATTTGTAGATGCGTTGGTTCAACTGTTGGGTGTTATTGATGGTTCACAGACTACTGGGCAGGAGTGCAGCCCGCAACTGCAGATCCTAGAGTTGGGGTTTTTCCCAGGCTGACAATTGTTCAGTAGTGGTCGCTCAGCTAGTTGTGACCTAGCCTGCTATGTTTGCTATGGAGCAGAAGATGTTGGATACATTACTGAGGTTGACCCCGCCTAGATTTTATGGTGATCCTAGATAGGATGCATTTGAGTTTCTAACTGCTTGTGAGGATTAGCTTCGTGGATTAGTCCTTACTAAGACTCGTGGTGTGGATTACATCATATTTTAGTTTGACTTTTTTTCTCAACACTGGTAGAGACATTTTAAGAGTTCTAGGCCAGTTGGTCTTATCTCTTTTCATGGACCTAGTTCTCTGAGATGTTCTTATAGAAGTATATGGTGTACAAACTTAGGTATCATTTGAAAGATCAGTTCTCTATATTAGAGAAGGGTTGTATGACAGTTGATGAGTATGAGGACTATTTCCATGAGTTGGCAAGATATGCGACTTCTATCTTAGCTAATAAGTATGAAAGAGTTTGCTGCTTTGTGAGAGGATTTAGATTTCTTATTTGGATGGATATTTAGAGTTTAGTTGTTGCAGGTAGCACTTTTGCTAAGGTTTCTGATCATGCTAGAGTGATGAAAGACATTCATCATGAGGGCCGTGATAAGAGGCCCAAGTATCAATAGAGATTTGGTGGGGGCCATAGTAGTTTCGAATTCAGAGGTGGTACTTTTTTTTTTGGACATCCTCCACATCCATCTTTTCAGCCTCAGAGTTAGAGTAGTAGACCAATTTAGGAAACTCTTTAGAACACTGACAAAGGTCAGTTTGGTAATAGTTGTTGCCCTAGTAAAGGTAATAATCAATCTTTTAGGGGTTCATATATAGGCCATACTAGACGTGGTGGTTAGTGTATTTCAGCCGAATCTGTGAGCTTTGATTTTGCTCATGATTCTTATTTTATTTATAGGTTTCCCGATTATTTATTGAGAGATTTCCCTAGTCGTGGGATGATGGTTATTTCAACATAGGGTGCTACTCCTATTAGGGCAGTTTATCCCTCAGGTAGAGATAGTTAATGAGGTCGTGGGGGTGGTTACTAGGGTGCTCGAGGCAGTACTCAAGAAGGCAGTATAGGAGGTCAGTCAGGTGCATAGTTAGGTAGCGGACATGGTTAGTTGTATGCAGTACTTGCTAGACTCGAGGCAAAGACTTTGGATGCTATTGTGATAGGTACGATTTTGGTGTACCGTAAGCCGGCCCTTTTTTTGTTTGATATTGGATCAACTTATTCTTATATATCCAGTTATTATGCACCATGGTTGTTCTTGACTAGTGATTTATTATCTGTGCCATTGTGTGTATCTACTCCCATGGGTTATTATTTAGCAGTGGGTTGAGTATTTCTATCATGTGTTGTTACAATTAGTGATATTGATACTAATACTGATCTTATTATTCTGGATATGTTCGATTTTGATGTAATTCTACACATGGACCGATTATCCCACTATTATTTGGTCATGGATTATTTTTCCAAGGCCGTTACCTTATCCATTCTCAACGTACCCCCAGTCATATGGTAGGAAGTGGTTAGCCGTGAGCCGATGGGGATTATTTATTATGTTTCTGCTAGAAGGTTATATTAAGGGGTTGCAAGTCTTATCTCGTTTATGTATATGATACTCATGTAGAGCATCTGTTGCTTGACTTTGTTCCTTTTGTGTGTGAGTTTCTTGATATGTGTCGTTCCAACTTGCCTAGTATTCCCCCTGACCATGATATTATGTTTGCTATTAACCTTGAGCCCTGCACCTGACCTATTTATATAGCACCTTACTGTATGGCTCCTGCTGATCTTAAGGAGCTGAACTCTCAGCTCTAATATCTTCTTGGTAAGGGTTTAATTAGATCGAGTATCTCCCTATAAGGAGCTCCTACTTTGTTTGTAAAGAAGAAGGATAGTTTGATGCACGTGTGTATTGATTATAGAAAATATAATAAGGTGACGATGAAGAATCATTATTCTATGCCTCGCATTGATGATTTTTTCGACCAGCTTTACATTGCAGCCATGTATTCTAAGATTGATTTGAGTCAGGTTATCATCAATTAAGGATTCAGGCTAGTGATATACCAAAGATAGCCTTTCAGACCCATTATGGTCATTATGAGTTAATGGTGATGTCTTTTGGGCTGACTAATGCTCTAGCCACATTTATCAATTTGGTGAATCATGTGCTTAGATCCTATCTAGACTCTTTCATTAATGTGTTCATTAATGATATTCTTGTGTATTTGAGGAGTAGTGAGGAGCAAGGACAACATTCGAGGGTTGCGCTTCAAACATTAAGAGATTATGTGCCTTTTACCAAATTCTCCAAGTTTGAGTTTTGGCTTGAGTTACTGTCTTTCCTTGGATATGTTTTATCTAAAGCAAACATTATGGTAGACATGGCTAAGATTTTTGTGATGTGTGATTGGGCTAAGCCTACATCTCTAACTGAGGTTTGCAGTTTTGTTAGTTTGGCTGGATATTACAGGCATTTTGTTGAGAGCTTTGCTACTATTTCAGCCCCTATGACTTGATTGACTAAGAATAAAGTTTCTTTTTGATGGCTCAAAGAGTGTGAGTTAAGCTTTGAAAAGCTCAAGTATTGTCTTAGTTCAACGTCAGTGTTAGCTCTTCCAGTTGAAAGTGAGGGATTCACCCTATTTTCTGATGCTTTTGGTATTGATCTTGGTTGTATTTTGATGTAGCAAGGTCATGTTATTGCATATGCTCCTAGATAGGTTAAGGTGAATGAGCGCAACTACCCCACTCATGATTTGGAGTTGGCAGAGGTAGTTTTTATGCTCAAGATTTGGAGGCACTATTTGTATGGTGTGCATTGTGAGATTTTGACCGATCATCATAGCCTTCAGCATTTTATGACCTAGCAAGAGCTTAATGATCGCCAGTGCAGATGGATAAAGTTGTTGAAGGACTATAATATTTCTACCTTGTATCATCCGGGTAAGGCAAATGTGGCAGCTGATGCCTTGAGTCACAAGGCAGTGAGTATGGGCTTAGCTTGTATTTCTATTTCTCATAGTCCTATGGCGTAGGACATTCAGTTCTTAAACAATTTAATGGTTTACCTTAATATTTTAGATCTTTCTAGGATCTTAGATTGAGTGGGGCGAGGTCCTCCTTATTAAAGAAGATTTATGATCGTCTATATGAGGATAGAAAGTTATGTTTTCTCCATGATCAAGTGATGAACGATGATTCTAGGAGGCACATTGTGGATTTTAAGTGTATCTTGAGGTTTCAGTGTCATATTTGTGTTCCCCGATTTGATGACTTAATTCAGTCGATTCTTCATGAGGCTCATAGCTCTAGATATTTCATTCATCCCGGTACATCCAAGATGTATAGACATTTGAGGTAGCATTACTAATGGGATGGTATAAAGAGAGATGTGGTAGACTTTATAGCTTGTTGCTTATATTGTTAGTTGGTTAAGGCCGAGCATCAATGTCCAGATGGATTGACTTAGAGGTTGCCCATTCTTGAGTGGAAAAGGGAATAGATTACTATGGATTTCATTAGTGGTTTACCTCGTACTCCCCATGGCCTTGATGGTATTTGGGATATTATGGACCATTTGACAAAGTCGACATATTTTATTCCTGTTCAGATGACCTTCATTGTTGATAGATTATCCCAAATTTATGTTAGGGATATAGTTCGTTTGCATGGGGTGCCTATTTCTATCAAACCATACCATGGTTCTATATTTACTTTAAGATTTATAAGAGAAATTCAGGAGGAGTTGGGTACTCTAGTGGATTTGAGTACAACCTTTCACCTGCAAATAGATAGGCAGTTCAAATGGACTATTCAGGTGCTTGATGATATGCTCTAAGCCTGTATTATGGATTTTAGAGGGTAGTGGGTTTAGCACTTAGCATTGGTAGAGTTTGCTTAATACAACAACTATCACTCGAGTATAAAGATGGCATCTTATGAGGCTTTGTATGGCAGGAGATATCGATCTCCGATAGGATGGTTTAAGACTTTTGAGCTTAGCCCTCATAGTACAGATTATCTTCAGGACTCATTAGATAGAGTCAAGGTGATTTAGGATAGGCTGAAGGCAGCCTAAAGTAGGCATAAGGCCTACGCTGACCGTAGATTCCATTCCATGTGATTCAAAGTTAGTGACCATGTGTTTCTTTATATTTTACCTCTGAGGGGTGTGATTAGATTTAGAAAGAGGGATAAGCTCAGCCCTCATTATATTGGTCCTTTTAACATTCTCTGTGTAGTCGGTGAGGCAGCTTATGAGTTAGCCTTACCCTCAAATTTTGCTACTATTCATCTGATTTTCTATGTATCGTTGTTTTGGAAGTATATTACTGACTCGACTCATGTGATTAGGTAGAAATCAGTCTATTTAAATGAGTAATTGCCTTCGTAGAGGATCCTGTGCTTTTTTTACCTAGGATGTGAAACAGTTGCATACTATAGAGATTCTTGTAGTTAAGGTTCTAGTGGAGGGAACGCCCAGTGGAGGAAGATACTTGGGAGCGAGATGCAAGACTAGTATCCTCATTTGTTTGAGACTTCAGGTATATTCATCATCTTTAACTTTTGGGGATGAAAGTTTCTGAGGAGTGGATGTTGACCCTTCAGGTTATTTTCTGTATTCCTACTTATTTTCACTATTAGAGCTTCTCCATAGATTCCCCAAGTCATTTATGACTTGTCGGAATTGATAGTTTAATTACCTGGTGGTTAGTATGGTCTTTAGGTCCATTTCCTCATTTAGAAGTCTTCATTTGTTCCAAATGGCCCCCAAGCAAAAACTTCAATAAATCGATATCAGATAGAAAATCTGACTTCACCAATGCGTCTGAAATGTTGAAATCTATATGGGTGCATATCTCATTTGCTCATATTGGACTCCTGATGTATCCCAAGGCCTTAGCCAAAAGTTGGAATCAAATTACAAATTTCTTCCATCATCTAGTACTCGAGGTGCCATGATTATGTGCGTAGGGGTGCGATTGCGATGGCCACAATCGCGGTCTAGCACGTATGAGCGATCACGCCTCTGGAGGCCTAGAATGGTCTGTTTAAAAGCCCTCTTTAGGTCAAAATTTTGTCATTTACTCTATTGGGTTGAGTCCCCAAACCCTAATAGAGTGTAAACTCCTGAAAGTGTGAGTTGGGTGTTGATTGGGAGCTTGTGTTTTCGCGATTGGCATTGTTGATTTCTTGATTTTAATACCCAAAACCCCTAATGGCTCGAGGCTTGATTTTATCCCCTAATATGGTTGTGTTGCACAAATTTCTCAAGGGTTATAACTCTCTAATAGTATTTGAACAATGGGTTGGTCTCAGAAACTCATTTTCCATATGTGGGACCGTCTTGGGAGGTTTTTGGTTTTATTTTGGACCCAAGGCACAATGGTGCAATATAGGTGTTGTTAGTATAGTAATAATGCATATATTATGTTATTGTTAGCTTGGCTCATGAAAGAAGCTTTGAGGAAAGGGAAAGAGAATATTGTTGGTTCGTGCGCTATTTGGACCCAAAGTAGGTTAGACTTGTGTTAGATTGAGCTTTATTTAGTATTATTTGTGATATCTTGATAAAATTGGGCGGGGTTTTAGGTGTTGAAATATTACATGGTAATGCTTGAGACTATTTAAACACATAAGCTATTGAACTTATAAAGTGTGATGCTTGACCTATAGCCTAGAACCTTGGTTAGTTGGACTTGTAATCTCATGAATAACATAAGAATACTGTAGTTGCTCTAGTAGATGAGAGTGATCTTGTTCACTCACCTTAATGATATGTTAACCTATATATTGTGTAATGACTTTAGGTTCTTGTGGTGACTTAGGAGGAATACTTGAAGAAAAATTGTCCCATAGAACTAGTGTGGATTGGTAAGACCCTAAGGCATAATTTAGATAACTTAGCCTAATTCTTGGTAGAAGTGAGAATTGTAAAAGTGTGCTTTAGGAAATATTAGAAGCAGAACTTGACCCACCTTAAGCTTGAACTATATGACTTCTTTAATGACCTATATACCTGATAAAAACCTAGATTATGCTTTTGGTGATATGATGGCTTAACTCGGTAAATGGTCAATGCATGCTGTCACTGTTGGGATAATGAGTACTTTATTGATTATCTTGTTGTCATGATATTGATAGCATTAGAAAATCTTGTAATTTGAATCAGTGGTTATGCTATCTCTTAACTTATTGGCCAGTTTACTATGTGAACCTTGAATTATGTCATAACTCTTGTCATGATTCAAGCTTAATGACTTAGATAATATTGTGTAACAGAATATCTTGCGCTAGTAATGTGAACCATGTGGGTAAAAGAATGATTCTAGAAGGTATATCCATGACTTATAATTGTCTTGTAATGATCATGTTTAAGCTTAGAAAAGTGGTGATTGTTCATATTATTTGGATATGTATGCCCATGTATTTACTCATATAATATGGTGATGATTAATGGTAAAATACCTTGATATGCATTTCCTTACCTCTCTTACACTCTATTGATTGTGGCTTTTACTAGTTCTTGCTTTGGCTACATACATGTATTTATTATTTTCATAATGATTATTGGTGACGTGATGTTGGCTGGTGAATCTTGAGGATATATCGATGTTATGATGTTGTCCGGTGAATCTGGAAGAGGTAATGATGTTATGATGATGCCTAGTGAATTCAAAGGATATATTGATGTTATGATGATGCCCGGCGAATCCGGAAGAGGTATTTATATTATGGTTATGCCCAGTGAATCCAGAGGACGTATTGATGTTATAATGATGCCTGGTGAATTTGGAGGATATATTGATGTTGTGGTGATATTACATATCATAAACATCTATGAATTTATAGGTATTTGTGGGGTTATGCCATTGTATGATCAACTCATTGTGTGTACTTAGGACATGATGTTTTCCTTGGGAAGTTGTCTATGTTTATCTACCATTAATCACTAGTTAAGTGGTATGGCTCTTATTAATACTAAATAGTGAATGGGAGTAGAATATGCCAAATATTGAGTTAAGATTAATTGGTAAGTGTACTAATGTGTAGAATTAAGGATTCACCTAGTGAATATACTTGTCTTGAATAAATGGTTATGTTATTGAATTCGCCTAGCAAAGTTGGTTATCTTAACATCTAGCTGTCTATGTAAAGTTGTTATGTTATATTATGGCTAGATACTTAGAATACTAGTTGGTTGATCTTTTTTAGTTAGAATGTGGTAACTAGTTGGTATGGTGTTACATGGCTAATGATGGTAATAGACACAACATTGTTGATGTCTATTGTGCAATGCCGTTGGTTGCTTAAACGAAAACTTAGACAATTATGGTGCTAACTAGAAAATGTCATTGGTTAATAAATAGATAAGTGTGTTAGTGATATTTAGCTTCTCACTATATGATGACTAGTATACTTATGTTAACCAAGAGCGAGTTGCTTAAATAGTTGTTATAGTTTAGTGGTGCATTTGGTCTAAATATGTATGTTGGTTATCTAATGAATCATAATTAGTTGTTACTCCATGAAGAAGGAGTATATGAGAAATTGGTTAGGCTAATGGTTGGAGACCTTTTGATGACTAGCAAACTAGTAGCTTAATAATAAATGGTGGTTAGTTAATATACATTAGGTAGAGTACATTAATAATGCTTTAGAGGCCTAAATAACTTTATAACTATGGTTATGTTTACATTGATTTCATTGTGTCGGTTGACGGTAATTGATAATGAATATGGATCTTGGCAAATATTGTTAATGGAGATGTGGAAACTGTGGGTTGAGGTGACATAGTTATATATTTATGTGCCTTGATACGAGGATGAATTGATCTATTTGTGCACTCTCTGGTGGTATGGGATGCCGTGATGAGCTCCTTACTTTGTTTTTTTTTGGATGTACTTTTCGGTGGTATGGGACACTGTGGCAAGTTCCTTTACTTTATGCCTTAATGATTGTTTTCGTATTGGACTTGGTGTTTAATGAATATAGTTGTGTGTACATGTTTCTTTATGCTTCAAAGTCGAGTATCTATTTCGTATAATGGTCGTGGTACATTTTGATATGAGATATCGTATTATTTTTCTAGTTGGTTAGTTATTTTGTACAACGATGGAGACGAATCAGGTTTCATTTTATACCTTGACTTAGACTAATTGTGTTACTTTATTTCATTGTTATATAACAAGTTAGTTCATTCGGTCGATGATACCTACTGAGTACCCATGTTTTAGTTCTTATTCTACACTTTTGTAACTTCTTGGTGCAGCCCCGAGTACTAATTGCCGCTGCTGAGTTGAGATCATGTTGCATTGATCTTTCGAAGATAGGGTGAGCTCTTGGAGTTTGAGTCGCCCATTTCCCCTCTGTATTTATCTAGTATTTTGTATTCGAGATGAATGTATAAGACTATTTTAGACTATTTAGACTTTGAGTTGTAATTCCTATTGTCGAACTTAGATGCTCTTGTACTGATACTACCAGGTCATGGGGATTGGTATTCGTATATTGGTTGTCTTCTTTTATGTGGAACACTGTTGCTTATATTGTATTTGTGTATTTGGTCCATGTTGGACATTTCTACCAAGGAAACCCATTGCCTTAGCTCTGGGTTATGGTGCCGGCTTACCTACTGGTGGATTTTAGGAGGTGCCATCATGACTCAAAAATCGAGTCATGACAAAAGATAGTTCTGATCATGCTCCTCAACTTCTAAGCTGTGATAACACAAATATTGAGTTTCAAAATTTTCTAAATTTCTGGACTAAGCATGTTGAGTTTGCAGAGGTAGTCAGAAGGAATTGGGATATCGAATGCACTGGTAACTCATTTTGTGATTTCAAAATAAAAAAGATTAAAAAGGTGAAAAGGTCCTTTTCTGAGTATAGTAAATATACATTTAGGGATACATTTTAACAATTGATAATCAGGAGGAAATAACTATGTTGAAGGAAAAGATATTTGAAGAATCCCCTTCATAAGAAAATAGAGTTGTCTGGCAAAACACAAGGGCTTAATATATCAGGTATCTCTAGTTAGAGCAAAGCAACTAACAAAAAAAGGCTGGGTATGACTAGTTTGAGAACGGGGATAAAAATACTAAATTCTCTCAGGACATTTTAAAATAAAGGAGGAACAAACCTTGAATTTATAGTATTTTTAATGAATCTAGCTGTTGGTTAGAAGATAAAGCTCAGATTGCAAATGAGGCAATCCACTTTTATCAAAAGCAGTTCACACAGGAAATACATTCCACCACATTCTCTCTATTTGATCATATTCCTTATTTCATTATTGAAGATGATAATAGGGTTATTGAGGCTATTCTAGATGAGGAATAAATTAAGAAAGTTGTGTTTTAGATAAATAGGGACATCAACCAACAGACTCGATGGATTGTTTGACAAGTTATATTAGGTTTTAGGGACATTATTGGTGGAGATGTTAAGAGATTGCTTTTGAACCTTTTTGCTGGTAATACACTTCCTAAATTAATTACTCATACTAATTTGGTTCTTATTCCTAAAAAGGATAATATGTAATCCTTTTTCAGACTTGAAACCAATTAGACTGAGTAACTTTGTGTATAAAATCCTTTCTAGGATTATGCATGATAGACTGGAAAATATTTTGCCTAGTTTGATTTCCACAAATTAATCAGGTTTTGTTAAGGGTAGGAGTCTTGTGGAAAATGTTCTACTTACTAAAGACCTAATTACTAATATAAGGAAAAGAGGAAAGCCGTCTAGTGTGGTTCTAAAGGTGGACATGGTTAAAGCCTACAATAGGGTTTCTTGTTTCCTCTTGATGAAAGTGATGAGGAAATTGGGATTTTCTCATAAAGTGGTAGATATTCTTTGGATATTTATTTATAATAATTATTACTCTATTCTATCAAATGGTCAGTCAGTTGTTTTTTTTTTCATTCTACAAAGGGAGTTATAAAAGGAGATCCTCTATCTCCTGGACTCTTTATTCTCTCTGCTGAAGGGATGACAAGGTATCTTAATAGTTATTTGATGATGTCTCTTATGTAAGGTATGATATGCCTAAGTGGAGTTCTAACTTAAATCACCTTGCTTATAAAGATGATACTATCATCTTTTCTTCTCCTAATGATTATTCTAAGGATAAGATAATGAAGATTTTGTAGGAATAGGAGGTTGATTCTAGCCAAAAGGTTAATAGTGACTGATGAGTTGCGGTTTTACATCTATTTACATACAACATACATACACTTTGCCTTGATTTCACTAATTTAGTGAGACCTAAGTGTGAGTAAGTGCACTAATATCCACTCCTTGAATGTATGGAGTTAAAAAGATAGAAAAAGGTGGATTAAATCTTGAAATAATCAAAAGAGAGCATAAGAAGTACAATTGAATACTCATAGCCGAAAGGACCTCAGGTATCGCTCTCGCAAGAAGATCACTGCGATCGCTATCAACCAAGAAAAAAACCTATTTAGCCTCTGGTAACGCGATTATGGTGTGATGCATGCGATCACAAATCAAGCAAGTTGGCCAGCATCACGTGATTACTTAGTAATAACTACAACCGCAGTTGTGAGATCACAATCAAGCCTCACAACCGCAGCTTAGCAGGCTAAATAAAGAAAGGGCAGTTTGGTAATTTGGGAAGATGTGTCAATATTTAGATGGAGATTTAAAAACACTCTAAGTGTTGGTGGGAGAAGAACCCTAGAATTGAAAGAGGGGAACCCTAGAATTGAAAGAGGAGAAGACAAAGAGAATTTTAGATAGTTTTTCTATCATTGTGGTTTTTGTTTCTAAGGGGAAATCAGTTAAATTAGAATGTGGATTTGAAGATTATTTCATCCTCCCTTGGTATGAATTCCATGAATGCATTACTTGGTAATTTTATTTTTCTTTATCTAATGAGTAGCTAATTTCTTTAGTCTTGGGATTATGTTGAATTAGTGTGTAATTGTGTGTGGGTATTGTTGTGTTTGCATGGATTTTAGTTGTTCATTATGGATTTCACCATTGTTTGAGCTTATGAGTTGGAATTTGATGGGTGAAAACTCCAAATTTTCAAATGGGTTTGATGGGTGAAAGCTCTAAGCTCTAGAAACCTTTTGTCATCCTTGAAAGAGGGACTTAGGTGAATATTAGGTAACTTATAATATCCTTGAAAGAGGGTTATCGGGGAATAAGGCAATGATGAACAACTAAGTCTATGGCTTACTACCCCTTTCTATCTTAGAAATAGGTGTTTACGAAGAGTAAATCATGGAAAGAGCATCATCCTAGAAATAGGGATGCTTGGTTGAGGTTTTGGGTGGTTACATTAACTGTACACTTATTAGGTGCTTGAAAGAGCCAATAGGTGAAATCTTTGTGGTTTTGTCAAAATATTGACCTTAATGATATTCGATCTAGCTTATCCATTAAGTAACAACTAAATCCCATATTAAACGAACATTATCCCACATACGTTACCTCTAAGGAGACATAATCCCAAGATCCCTCCAAACCTTGAATTTAGACCAAAGATAGCATTCACCCCACATTGGTTGAAGTTTGTATGAAGAATTTTCGACAATTCCCCCCTCCCCCCTTTATTTAGTTATGTTGTTTCCATTTCCATTCGGAGTAACCTCATAGTACCTTGAGCACCCATAGTTTGGAAGTCTATAGCATTAACTCTTTGAGATTCGACCCTAATTTACATTGGGTTACTTGACAATGACTGCCTTATCCCTCAAATATGAGAGTGAGTTGAGTGTTATCAAAATAGCGCTGTTGCCGGGTAGTGAAATATAGATTTCACTTTTGTGGTGCTAATCTTATGTGGGAATACCAGAGTGGGGTAATTTAATGTCTTTGTTATTTTCGATCTTTGAGAAGGTTAAAGTTAATTGTTTCCAAGTCATCATGAATTGTAGGGACTCAGTTTGTTGTGGAGCCGGAGATTATGAAAGTGCAATTCTTATTCCCCCCACCGAGGAGCATGGAAAATTCTATGTTATAGTATGATGATGACATTGCTCTACCTAATGGGACTTTTCGGGGGTAAAGATCATGAAGACCCAAATTCTCAGTTAAAGGGTTTCATAAAAGTTTGTTCTCAATTCAAATTCACACATATATCCAAAGAATCCATTCGGTCATACCTTTTTCTGCTATCTCTCCTGGGAGAAGCGATATAGTGGCTAAGATATTTGCCCACCGGATCGGTCACTTTATGGACAAGTCTCACAGAGGTCTTTCTAGGCCAATACTTCCCACCATCTAGGAAATTAATATTGAGGGATGAGATTGTTAAATTCTACCAATACCACAAGGAAGCATGGTACGACGCTTGGGGAAGGTTTAAAGAAACACTTTTGAATTGTCCCGCGCATGAGGTGTCGAAGAAGATGCCTCCCAGAATCTTCTATCGAGCATTGGACCAACAAAACAAAACAATAGCGGACAATTGGATTATTCATAAACTCATCATATGGGATTGTTTCAAAAGTCTTGGACCAAGTAGCAATTTGGTGTAAAGGTTGGGACATAAAGGATGCTGAGGTGGCCATAGGGGCTCCCTCCTCTTTCTTTGTGTGAAATAAAGGGAAACATAAAGAAGAATAGACTGAAGCAAAGATGAGCAAGGTGATGTCATGCCTCAAACTCCTACTTGATCATCTGTTAGGAGACTCAATGCAAAGTTTAAGTGTGATAGATGCAATAGAAGTTAAGACTTATGGCGACATGGAGGAAGAGGTGATGGGTGACGAGCTAGGGATGACACCTAAAAACTTAAAGGGTTTCTATCTTTCCCCACAAGGTCAAGATGGGAATCGAGGTTGGAACCAAAAAAATAAATAAACACAGTACGCCTTTAAGAGAAAGAGGAGATTGATGGATAGATTTTAGCGCGAATATTAAGTACTGTTAAGAGGACTGGAGAAATGGTAAATGAAATGCGAAGTGAATTCTCAATTCTCTACCAAATGGTTGCATCTCACTCCTTCTCTATTCAACAAATCAAGGCAAATTTGAGCAAAATATCTAAGTATTTAATTGAGAGGCATAGTGAAGAAACGCAAGATGGGGATGCATCACAAGCAAATAGGAAAAGGACCAATGTTGAGGAATCAAGGTTAAAAGGGACATCGATAAGGAAGCCTATTAATAATGAGTGTCAAATTGTTTCTATTCCTTAAACTACCATGTATCCACCTTTAAAACAAAGGTCATTAAGGAAGGGCAAGTGTGATAAACTTAACAAACGCTTTGATAAGTTTGGCAATTTATTTATTAATATCCCTCTTATTTAGGCATTGCAAGACATGCCGAGGTATGCTAAATTTATGAAAGTCTTGGTGTATGAAATAAATCTTGTGGAGGAGGAGACCATAAAGATTACTCACCATTGTTGTACCATCATGACAAGTACGTATGTTTAAAAAAAGGAAGGATCCCGGTGCCTTTGCAATCTCATGCACCATTGGGACTTTCATATTTGCTAGAACATTGTGTGACCTTGGGGCAAGTGTGAACCTCATTCCCTACGTGATATTACACAAACATGGGTTGGGTAAGCCATGACCCTTCAAAATCAAGTTAATTATGGTCGATCGACCGTTAAGAAACCTATTGGGATCCTCCACGATGTTCTAGTAAAAGTCGACCAGTTCATTTACCTGGCCGATATCATTATTGTAGATTGTGCCATGGATGTAGACATTCCCATTATTCTTGGGAGGCTATATTTGGCAACCGAGAATGGATTGGTAGATTTATAGGATGGGGAAATAAAATTTAGATGGTATGGTGAGTTTGTATCCTTCAACACATACAAGACTATGAAACAAATGATGGACCAATAAGTCATCTCGATAATAAATGTTGTTGATGGTGAGGTATCTAACCATGTCGGTGTAAGATTGTTGAATGACCTGCTGCTTGGGGTGTTGTGGAATTATGAACGGGAAGAAGTGGAGGAGTATGATGAAGTGGTAGCTTCTCTCACCAGGCTTGGGTTTCACATCAAGAACCCGAATAAGTTAGATCTTGATCTGAAAAACTACTAAAGTCTACCCAACAAACCATTCATCCTAGAACCTCCCAAAATTAAACTAAATCCCTTGCCACCTCATCTCAAATATGTGTTCTTAGGGGGGAAGAAACTTGGCTGATCCTTGTTGCTAGTGACCTAAATTCCTCTCAAGAAAAATCATTAAAGTTAGTGGTTAAAAATCTGTTTGGGCCATTAGGTGGATGATAGTGAACATCATCTGCATAGCTTCTGGTATATGTTCACATAAAATTAAAGTTGAGCAAAATCATATACCAAGTACGGAACACCAAAGAAGATTAAACCAACCTCTTCAAGAGGTAGTGAAAAAGAAGATTATAAAGTGGCTCGATGCAGGAGTGATCTACCCTATATCTAATAGAACATGGGTAAGCTTGGTGTAATGAATTTCGAAAAAGGGTGGTATCACGGTGGTCAAGAATGAAAAAAATGACCTCATCCCCATCTGAATGGTAACCAGATGGCGAGTATGTATGAACTACCAAAAATTAAACTCATGGACTGAGAAGGATCATTCTCCAATGCCGTTTATGGATAAAATATTGGATAGACTTACTAGAAAAGGGTGGTATTGCTTTTTGGATGGGTACTCAGGATACAATAAAATTTGTATTACCCCAGAGGACCAAGAAAAGAGAACTTTTATTTGACCATATGACACGTTCACACTCAAGCAAATGCATGTTGTCCATATTTGCTGACATGGTTAAAGACTCTATGGAAGCATTCATGGATGACTTATCAATAGTAGGAAATTCTTTTAAGTCATGCCTCGAACACTTGAATAAAGTGCTTAAAAGGTGCATGGAAACAAACCTTAAATTGAATTGGGAGAAATGCCACTTCATGGTAAAGGAAGGAATTGTCTTAGGCCACAAGATTTGGAGGAAGGGCGTTCAATTTGATCAAGCTAAAGTTGAGGTAATTGCCAAACTCTCCCCCATCTCCATAAAAGGTGTTTGAAGTTTTCTTGGACATGTTGGGTTCTATCGTTGTTTCATAAAGGATTTTCCAAAGATAGCACATCCTATGTGTAAACTTCTTGAGAAAGAGTCCAAGTTTAACTTTTATTAATCATGTCTCAAAGCCTTGAGTGTCTTAAGGAATTGCTCATTTCAGCACCCATTATTTTGGGTCCGATTGGACATCCCCATTTGAGGTTATATGCAATGCAAGTGGTATTGCATTGGGTGCGGTGATGGGGCAGCATAAGGACAAGATTTTTGTAACCCCCATGCTTTTTATTAGCTTAAAATTCATCCCTAGAATGTTAAAAAATCAATTTAAAGATGAATACACTTTTATACATGTGGAATTTTCAAAATTTTGACTTTTCATTACTTGGGAAATTGAATAAGCTTTCCATCAATACCAAATTCTCCCAAATCTGACACTCCAGCAAAGAGTTAGACCCATTTTAGTAAGACCGTGTACCACCTGGTACTCCAGCGCGTCGTAGAGGCAGTCCAAATGGCATTTGTTATTTTCCAGTGAGACAAGATGATACCACCACATCACGACACTATCCTTTCACCCAACTGTCACTTTTCAATTTAACTCCTCGATAATGGCATCGTGTCAAAGGGAAAATTCACAACCAGTGAGGCACTGCGATGGCACCACATCGCGCCTTTAGCCCAGTTCCCAATGGTCAGTTTCTAGTGACACGATGTGATAACGCCGCATCGCACTAGCATACAAAATTAGGATTTTCAGTCAGTTTTGAGTTTTAATTTTGAGGGAACTAAGGTCTTTTTCCCCACCCCCAGTTAGCCTAAACACGCAATTAAACCCTAAAAGATCATAAATTTCTTATTAATTCAGTATTTTCTCAAGAAGCAAGCTATTCTCTGTCAGAGGGCTAAACCCAAGTTCAAGAAATCAAGGTCAAGCTTAAGAAATCCTTCAAGAACTTTAAGAATCTCACAAATTAAGGTATGTTAGATGTTGATTCATGGGCCCCTTTCACCCATGAAGTCCAAGAAACCTTTTTCAAAATACAAAGATGATATATTTATATTTCCATGTTTGAATTAGATTGAATTCATGTTTATAATATTAGTTGGGTTCCAATCCATTATTTAAATGAAAGTTTCATGAAATTAAATAGCATGTATAACAAATATGTGATTATCTTGATAGACCCTTAAATTTATAAAGTGATTAAGGCATCTATGATGTTGATTTGGTTTTCAATCCATGATTATGATAAGATTCATGAAAAATAGAATAGTATCTAGGGGGAATTATATGAATTACATGCTAAACCCCTTGAATTTACAATTAAGTATTGTATTCATGATGTTTACATGATGACCATTATCATGTGAAATACTCATGCTCCCCAAGTATTTGCTAAAATGCTTATGTGAAGTAGATAGAGGAACCATGATATGTTACTATGAGATCTTCATCATGTACCAGCTTATGCCCTAAAAGTTTTTGATAAAATTCTTATGTGAATTGACTAATGAAGGCATGACATGTTATTATGTGATGCCATTCATGTACAAGTTATTGTATTACAAGTGTTTGATGAAATGTCTCAATGAATGAATTATGACCAAGTGAACATTTTTATATTATTCAAGATTATACTTTGCTTTACTTTTTATACTATCGAGTTTTGGGGGTATTTAATACCCGATAATTTAGCTGTTTACCTAGAGCCAGTGTCAGTTATAGAATAGTATCAGTTATGTCACGATCAATATTCTCAATTCATTAACGAACTTAGTAGAACTTAGTCTATTACAGAACTTAGAAAAACTCAGTTAACTCAGTTTTAGTCCAGTCCAGTCTAGTATATCAGTTTAGTGTCTTTCAGTTGGGAGTAGGATTCAGCATCGAGCGAGCGTAGGGATGATGGCTTCCCTATCAGATACATAGAGTCATTAGTAGAAATGCCTATAGTCCACAACTGCGTAGCCCGTGAAGGATGAGGAGTCACCCATCAGACTAGGATTGACTACCTCCCGGGGGTCACCCATCAAATTAGGCTTGGCTCCGCCCAGATGTCACCTATCAGTTAGGCATTGTATCTTGGTTTTCTAGTGTTAGTACCCATAGTATGTTATTATCACCCTTCTAAATGGTGTTATAGGTTGGACCCCTATCACTTCAGATTTGGGGTATGTCGGTTAGATAATTACCTCCCATAGTTTTAGTCTTTAGTTCATCAGTCAGCTTAGTTTTACAGAATTAGGACTGTTAGAAATAGTCAATTAGTATCAGTTAATCAGTTATCAAAATGTAATACTTAGCATAAGAAAAGATCAGTTATAGTTTACATATACATATATATGTATATGTACAAATTGCATTCTCAGTATTTATAGTATTCTCAGATTCTCCACGTACTCTCATGTTCAATTTTTCTCATTTAGTCAATTATATCCTCATGCATATGAACCCTTTAATTTATCCTTACGCCATCTAGCATACCAGTACATTCCCATGTACTGACGCATACTTTTCTGTGCTATGATGTTTCATATCATAGATTCGGACGCTCAAGTTGCCAATCACGCATAGTAGATTTAGGTTCATCCAGTAGTAGTAGATTTAATAGTGAGTCCTCATAATTTGAGGATATTTATACTATTTTATATTTTCTGAAGATGTGTTAGTTCAGTAGATGTAGTTAGTTGGGGGATTGTCCTATCAACTGCACTTTCAGACAGATTCAGTTAGAGGCTTTTCAGACAGTGTTTAGTTTTTATCAGATGTTGTTATTTATCAGTATTTCAAATGTTTTGAACCTTATGGAATTTCAGCCTATTTTCTGCATTAATTACAGTATTATTATTAAGTGCTCATAATAGATATCATTCATGGGTTAGCTTGTGGTCCTTTAGGATGGTAAGCACTGTGTGACGACTAGGGGGTAGTCTTGAGTCATTACAAACTTTGTATAAGAAACTAAGGTTCAGTAGAGTCCTAGGAAATTTGAAAGCTGCATCTAGTAGAGTCTTGTGCATGGGTGTATAGCGCACCACACTTTTGATAGGAGGCTGTGAGATGTTTTAGAAAAAAGTTTCCTTTCTTTCATGTCTCAAATCGTTCTATATAAAGGTCCTTTAAGAAAGTTATACAGATTCTCCTCTTGCTCTATTCTTGCTAGCCATGCCTTGTTTTGAAGGTAACAGAAATAATAAAGATCGATCAATCCTTACGGATAGATATTTCTCAAACAGTTCCTTACAGAAAGTTATGGGACTTCATGCAAGTTTGAAAGTGTCCCATCAACGACTTTATGAATAAAAAAGATTTCATTTATGATTCATGAAAAATTGGGCATATAGCTAAATTCAGGTGTTCTTTTAGATCCCTCTTCAGAATCCTATGATAGTATATGACCTAGAGTTAAATGCAAGGACCCAAGGGTTTAGCAGTAGTAAAATGGGAATAGTATTATCTGAATTTACGTAGATTATATTTCATGGGGCTAGTTGTATGAAAGGTGAATTAGTAGGCTTGAAGTAGTGTATGGAAAGACTTAAGTTTGTTGATTTGGAATATATGTTGTGGATGTGATATTTGCAGGCTATGATGAAAGTAGTATGGTCATTAAAGATTCGCAGATATCTATGTTATGTGTTAGAATATAAGTTTAAATCTTTGAAGGTTGAGCTAATAGAAAGAAGAGTTGAAGATTCTAAGTTAGTCATTGTTTAAGCTATTGTATGATGAATATTGGGGCTATAGAAAGTTAAGAGTTCTATCTTAAAAGAAAGTACTGGCAACAACTTTTACACTATCAGAGCAGTCTATCAGGATGAGTTTAGTGTTTATGAGTATTGTTGTATCTTAGATTCTAGAGTAAAGTGGTTTCAGTTCGATTTAGAGTTTATTAAGTTATCCATAGACTTAGAATGACAGCTTTAAGCTAAGGGGGAGATGCTAGAACAAGTAACCAAGTCAGGCTTTAGATTCTAGTAGTAATGTCAGTAATGTCAGTATTCATACATTAAACATCAGCTCTATGATCATAGTTCATATTCGTACACATTAACAAAAATCATGTATGCTTACAATTCCTAGTATAAGGAGTTCCAGATCACTTACTGTTATAAATCATATTCCTTGAATACAGAAACTCCAAACTTAGGTCATGTTGCTTATGACTCATGTACTCATGCATTATAGTATGTTTAATTCCAGTACTCATGCTACTCTCCTAATAATCAGCTAAATTCAGATTATGTTATGTATACCCTCAGTTAGACCTCTTGATAAATCCATGATAATGATATCCTCTTTATCATGCCTCAGTTAAGTATAAAGTTTGGTATAGTGTCCATTCATACTTTAGGTCCTTATGTTTTAGCCTTTCAGTGAACTTCCCTTATGAGATGCTGTCGTGATGAGTGATTTCTTAAAAGGGAGAGAGTAGGGTAAATGTTTCATGTTAAGAAAGATTAGTGCATGCTTGTTTTACACGAGGCTGTATTCATAAAGATAGGCTTGAATATCATGTTGGTGTGTAAGTGAATGGCTAACAGAAGGCTGTATTTAGCTATTGAAGAGAGAAGAGAAGATAAGAGAAGGCAGAGTGTGGTTGTATATTCAGATCCTCAATTTATGTCTTTCTCCATCACATAGTTTCAGACCCAATATTCATACAGTATCCATGTTTTATCATATCCCATCATTCAGTTACAGTATGAATCTCAATCATAGTCTTAGTTCAGTAGTCAGCTTAGTGGCTTATTTCAATTTTAGGTTTGCTTGACCATAGCGTATAGTCACCAGTTATTCAATTATTAGTATTTCAATAATTCATCTTATAGACCATTTTAGAATCAGGTTATGCTCTCAGTCCTGCATTCTCAAATAAGAACCGTTTCCACGAATTCATGTTCAGTTACCTTAAGTTCCTCAGTCAGTCCTTACCTTATATACATAGTACTCTACAGTTTTAATCTAGTTATTTAGGCTAAGAACAGTTCAATCTTACGTGACCAATATTTAGCCATCAGCCGTTTAGTTAATTAGATAAGCTAGTATGTTTAAGCATTCGTGCTCAGCACTCGAGTAAATATTTTCAGTAGTTTCAGGTGAAATACTGTGCTAAGATAGAGAGTATAGTTGGGAAAGTATTTGAAAAATATGTCTAAGCTTAAAAATTTATAGCTGCAGTGCACAAGGCTTAGCAACTCTATCTTAGAAGGTATTTTGTAGTCCTTACTCCATGTTACGGAATTAGAGCCATGTTAAGATATCTTGTTCAGATGTCTTATTCAGATTATGCCAAGATTTCCTTCCTCCCTAAAGTCAGTAGAACTCTATAGAAAGAGTGTTAAGAAATGCTCCAGTTGAGTATAAGTTTTTAGCTTGAGTTAGTCCATAAAGCAGTGCTAAAGGTTAGCAGTCAGGCGGACAAATTCATATGGTTTCCCATCTTTCCATCTAGCTTCACTATATGAAGTTTCATGAATATGACTATTCCATGGTAGAGCATCCTAGCAGTAATGAGTTCAACCTAGTACATGTATCATGTCTCGATTTCAGATCCCAGATATTTAATTATGGTTCAGTTCATAGGTGCCCCATACATCATCTCATTTTTTTCCTCAGTATATCAATTAAGTCAACATTCTTCAAGGGACATAGTATCCCAAGGGGGAGATGCACTATAAGCCTCAACCTTTTATGTCCTAAACCTTTCATTTTCTCTCCATATTATGAATACAGTTGGAGTAATGTATACTCATAAGTTGATTCTTTTATTCCATTCTCAGCCGTATGACCATCCCCATGTCATGACGCGTATCTAAGAAATTAGTCCATTTCATGTATTCATTTTATGTATCATGATTCAGAATCAGTCCTATTCTCATACCCCATTTATTCATGTTCACTAAATGATCTCAGGTTTATCAGTATTCTCAGCCTAGGATAACAGTTTTTCTTATCTTTACCCAGTTCCATGTCAATTATATGATTATAAACTTGGTATTTTTTATTGTTGCATGTTTAGTCATGCATTCATAAATCCATTCAGCCATGTACTTCATGCATCAGATACGCATGGTCAATATGTAAACTCGGTGTATCAGTAGTTTTAGTCATGTACTTATGCTTCAGTCATGCATGTTCAATTCATAAACATAATATATCAGTGCTTCTCAGCTTAACCAGTCTCATTCGAGGATGAATGTTCTTAAGGGGGAGATATTGTAACACCCCGTGCTTTTTCTTAGATTAAAATTTATCCTGAAATGTTAAAGGCTTTCTTTAAAGATGAATAAACTTTCATACATGTGGAATTTTCAAAATATTTACTTTTCATTGTGTGGGAAATTGAATAAGCTTTCCATCAATACCAAATTCTCCCAAATTTGACACCCGGGCGAAGAGTAAGACCCATTTTAGTAGGACAGTGTACCACCTGGTACTTCAGCGCATCATGAAGGCAGTCTAAATGGAATTTGTCATTTTCCAGTTAGACAATGTGATAGCACCACATCGCACCACCTACGTTTTTCCCAAAAGTCACTTTCTAGTATGACTCTGCGACCATGGTATGTCGCGCCAAAGGGAAAATTTGCAACCAGTGAGGCACTATGATGGTGCCACATCACTCCATCAGTCAATTCCTCAATCGTCAGTTTTCATTGACACGGTGCGACAACACCGCGTCGTGCCAGCGCACAAAATTGGGATTTTTAGTAAGTTCCAAGTTTTTATTTTGAGGCCGCTAAGGACTTTTTCCCTCATCCCCAGTCAACCTAAACACATAGTCAAATAGTAAAAGAGCATAAATTGCTCATTAATTCACTATTTTCTCAAGAAGCAAGTCATTTTCTCTCAAAGGGCAAAATCCTAGTTCAAGAAATCAAGGTAAAGCTCAAGAAATCCTTCAAGAACTTCAAGAATCTCACAAATTAAGGTATGTTAGATGTTGATTCATGGGCCCCATGCACCCATGAAGTCAAAGAATCCTTTTTCAAAGTACAAAGATGATGTATTTATCATTTCCACGTTTAATTAGATTGAATTCATGTTTATAATATTAGTTGGGTTCCAATCCATGATTTAAATGCAAGTTTCATGAAATTAAATTGCATGTACAAAAAATATGTGATTATCTTGATAGACCCTTAAATTTATAAAGTTATTAATGCATCTATGATGTTGATTTAGTTTTCAATCCACGATTAGGATAAGATTCATGAAAAATAGAATAGTATCTAGGGGGAACTATATGAATTACATGCTAAAACCTTAAATTTACAACTAAGTATTGTATTCATGATGTTTATATGATGACCATTATCATGTGAAATACTCATGCTCCCTAAGTATTTGCTAAAATGCCTATAGGAAGTAGATAGCGGAATAATGAGATGTTATTATGAGATCTTAATCATGTACAAGCTTATTCCCTACAAGTGTTTCATAAAATGCTTATGTGAATTGACTAGTGAAGGCATGACATGTTATTATGTGATGCCATTCATGTACAAGTTAATGCATTACAAGTGTTTGATGAAATATCTATATGAATGAATTACGACCAAATGAACATTGTTATATTATTCAAGATTATGCTTTGCATTACTTTTCATGCTATCGAGTCCTGGGGGTATTTGATACCCGATAATTTAGCTATTTACCTAGATCCAATCTCAGTTACAGAATAGTATTAGTCATGTCACGATTAGTACTCTTAGTCCATTATAGAACTCAGTAGAACTCAGTCAATTACAGAACTTAGGAAAACTCAGTAAACTCGGTCTTATCCAGTCTAGTCAAGTATACTCAGTTCAATGTCTTTAAGTTGGGAGTAAGATTCAGCAGTGAGATAAAACAGGGATGATGGCTTCCCCGTTAGATAGGCAGAGTCATTCGTAGCAATCCTTGTACCCTAGGACTGCGTAGCCAGCGTAGGATGAGGAGTCATCTATCAGACTAGGCTTCACTACCTCCCAGGGGTCACCTATCTGATTAGGCTTGGTTCCACCCAGGTGTCACCCATTAGTTAGGCTTTGTATCCTAGTTTTTTAGTATTAGAACCCATGGCACGGTATTAGCACCATTCCAAATTGGGTTACAGGTTAGACCTCTATCAATTCATATTTGGGGCATGTCAGTTAGATAATTATCTCCCACAGTTTCAGTCTCAGTTTCAATCTTCTGTTCATAACTTAGCTCAATTTTACAGAATTAAGACTGTCAGATACAGTCAATCAGTATCAGTTAATCAGTTATCTGAATTCAATACTTAGCATAAGAAAAGCTTAGTTATAGTTTATATATATATATATATGAATATGCACAAATTACATTCTCAGTATTTACAGTATTTTCTCCACGTACTCTCCTGTTCAGTTATTCTCATTCAGTCAGTTATATTTTCATGCATATGAACCCTTGCATTCATGATTAACTCATCTAGTATACCAATATATTTCCTCATACTGACACATACTTTTTTGTGCTATGATATTTCATATCATTGGTTCAGACGCTCAGGTTCCCAATCACACATAGTAGATTCAGGTTCAGCCAGCAGCAGTAGATTTAGCAGTGAGTCCTCATCATTCGAGGATATTATACTATTTCATATTTTTAGTAGATATATTCATTAAGTAGATGGAGTTAGTTATGGGATTGTCCCATCAACTCCTCTTTCAAATAGATTTAGTTAGAGGCTTTTTAGACTAATTTTCAGATAGTGTTTAATTTTTATCAGATGTTATTTATCAGTATTTAATATGTTTTGAACCTTATGGCATTTCAACTTATTTTCTGCATTAATTACCATAGTATTATTCAGTGCTTACAACAGATATTATTCATGGGTTACCGTATGGTCCTTCGAGGTCGTAAGCATTGTGTGACAACTAGGGGTAGTCTCGGGTCGTTTCACTTTTTCACCCTATTTGATATGCCAGCAAAACCTTGGATGATTCTTAACGCAACTACACTGTTACCGAGCAAGAATTATTGGTTGTGGTTTACACATTTAAGAAGTTTTGAGATTATTTGTTAGGCTCAAAGGTAGTGGTTCATATGGATAATTCTACTCTCTAGTATATCATGGCCAAGAAAGAAGAAAAGCCACAGTTAATTAGGTGGATTTTGTTGCTACAAGAGTTTAACTTTGAGGTTAAAGACCAAAGAAGATGTGAGAATCAAGTGGCCAATCATCTCTCTCATCTATAAGGCAACATTAAAAAGCATGGGAAGATAGAAATTGATGAAATTTTTTCCAATGAGTTGATTGTGGACATCGAATGGAAAGATACATCATGGTATGCAGACTTTTCTAACTATGTTGCAAACGGTGTACTCCCCGAGGGACTGAGCTATCTTTAAAAGAAATAGTTTCTATTTGATGTGAAGCGATATTTCTGGGATGAGCCATTTTTATTTAGATAATGTGCCGATGGATTTATTAGGAGGTGCGTCATGGACTTTGAAATAAATGACATCTTCGAGGCGTGTCCCTCGTCACTTTATGGAGGTCATCATGGAGGAAGTCCAACTATCTCTAAGATTCTCCAATGCGGATTTTATTGGCCTTCCATGCATAAGGACGCCGTTGAATGGGTGAAATCTTGTCAAAATTTTCAAATGCATGGTGCAATTTCAAGGAGGAACAAGATACCTCTCAAGCTTAACTTGGAGGTGGAACTCTTTGTAGCATGGAAATCGATTTTATGGGACTTTTTGTAAGCTTTTTTGGGAATAAATACATCTTGGTAGCAGTCGATTATGTTTCAACATGGGTGGAAGCCATCCACTCCCCATCAATGAGACTAACTGTGTCACCTCCTTCCTAAAAAATAGTATTTTCACAAGGTTTGGTACCCCTCAGGCCATCATTAGTGATGATAGCTCACATTTTTAGAACTGAATGTTTGGTGCTCTTCTTGACAAGTATGGAGTCAATCACAAAGTCACCACCCCATACCACCCCCAAACAAGTGGTCAAGTAGAGGTATCAAATCAGGAAATCAAAGACATACTCAAAAAGACAATAAATGTTGGACACACTAATTGGGCAATGCAACTTGATGAGGCACTTAGGGCCTATAGAACAACCTACAAAACCCTAATTGGTATGTCTCCCTATTAATTAGATATTGGTAAGGCATGCCATTTACCCGTTGAACTTGGCAAGAAGTCTTTATAGGCTTTGAAGAGATTTAATATGGACTTGAGAGAGGCATCCGAGGCACAGATGACATAACTTCATGAGATGGAGGAATTTTTGCAAAAGGCTTATGAGAGTGTGGCATTATATAAGGAGAAGATGAAGAAATGGCATGATGCTCGGATAGTGCGGCAAGAATTCCATATTGGAGGGAATGTAATCCTCTACAAATCCTATTTAATACTGTTCGTAGAGAAGCTCCGCTCAAAAGGGTCGAGACTATTCGTGATCTCTAAAGTCTACCCTAGTGGTGAAGTCGAGTTGGAAGATAATGAAGGGAAGAAATTCATTGTCAATAACCAAAGAGTGAAGCACTATAATGAAAAATTCTCCATGATAGCCATATTTGAGTGCATTACCTTCAAAGATGCTACATAGTAATGAGAAAAAGTCGCGCTGCAATGTTTAATTAAATGTTTGATGAGAGGCAACCCATCCTTAACTCATTTTCCATTATTGTGTTTTTTTGTTGGTATTTTAATACAAATAAGGTACTCATAAAAATAAGGGAAAAATAGAGTTGGAAAACTGGTAGCTATTTAAGAAATGAAAAAATTAAGCAAAAATAGGGGATTTCCCTCTCAATTACCGCGATTACGGTCATCAGACCATGATTGCATCAGCGCAATTGCGGGCATGATGCTGCCTTTATGGCAATAGACTATTTTAACGCCTACTGATTCAAGGGATCCTTTCTCGCCCCTTTAAACTATTTTAATTTTAAATTTACTTTTGTGAGGGTACTCTGACTTTTAAGTTGGGGGTGTTTTATGGTTGTGTGATTCGTAAGGCGACATGAGGTCTCCTATCTATGAATGAAATTTTCCCTATGGTATTGTACCATGATAATGCAAGTGAAGTCAGAGTACATGTAGAATTATGCACCATTGGTGAAATCTGAGTAGCCATATGGTTAGTTCGCCTGTTTTAAATTTGAGGGTTGTGAGATAAAGGCTTCAGTTGTATTCGTAAGTTAACAACATTGTGCATGGTGCTGTTGTTAATCAAGAAACCCCCACTGTCTCTTAAATTTTTGGAAAATCAAGGGCATGGCATGAGCAATGTGCAACAAAAAACATTTTCTGTTTTTGTGGCTTCATAGATTTTGACTTGTAGATAAGAAATAGACACTCCATGATTGTTTCCATCCGGAGGGACATTTGAGCTCTCTTAAAGAATTTTTTATGCCATCTGTGGTGAGAATATTGCATTCATCTCTTGTATACTTATGTTATCTAAGACTTGCCCCATTAGTTTCTCAAAGCTTATTTTGATTGTATTTGGTTGGATAAATGATCTTAGGCCCTCTTTGCAATTTTGGAACCCACTCTAGCTTAAAAAGCCTACACATGCATAATTGTAATCCGTAGTACCTTCTTTGATCCTTTGAACCTTTCTTTGGAAAATACGTTACAAGCCATGGACCATTGTTTTATCCCTTTTTTAAACCATACCATCCTTGAACTCAAAAATGTAATATGAGGGTAAAAGCCTAAGTTGGGGGTGGTGAAGATCAATAGAAGTGAGTTTGTGGCCACAAAAAAAAAGACTAGTGTGCCTTAGCTTTAAAAGTGAAAGAGTAAAATAGGAAGAAGTCCAGCAAAGGAAGGTTTTGCATGAAAATTGCAAGAAAAAAAATGAAAAAAAGTGGTGAACAAAGGAAGAGAAAAGTAGGCATAAGAAAAGAGAGAAAACAAAATAGAGTGGCCTTTAGTCAAAAGAAGGAGTGTTGTAAAGTGTTATATAGATGTTCAAGATAAGGTGTAACCTAGTTCCCTAAATGATATCCTAACCTAAAATAAACCTACGTTACAAGCTTAGAAGGTCCTTAGAGATCTCCAACCATTTACTTTCTTTGTAGTGGAGATTGAATATAGAGGCAAGCTTATGGCATGACACTTGTTGCATTCAGATTTCTTTTGTGAGGGGAGAATTTTGCACTTAAAATTCCTTGTTAATTGTTCGGTATTTTGGTGTGTGAAACTTTTCTTTCTTGTGAGATGGAAATGCAAACAAGTAGAGGTGAATGATTTTTGCCACCTCCCGGATAATGAGGCAAGTGCAGTATGGTATAGTTTAGTCAAAAGGTGAGTCGCTTCTAGAGTATTGGTTTTTGTTGTTTGATTGATCCTTAAAGTCTGAGGAGTGGTGTTGTGAAATGAGATATTCAGGTTCCAATTAAAGTTAAATTCATTATATCCATTAAGATATGAAATTTGGGCGTAAATTATTGTCTCATGGTAAAAAGTAGTGTTGCTTGAGGACAAGCAAGTTCTCTAAGTTGGGGGTATTGATGAGTGGTGGTTTAACCACTCATTTACATCAAACATTCATACACTTTGGCTTGATTTAACTGATTAAGTAAAACCTAAGTGTGAGTAAGTGCACTAATATCCACTCCCTGCAAGTATAGAGTTGAAAAGATAGAAAGAAGTGGATTAAAGCTTGAAATGATCAAAAGAGAAAAAAAAGTTCAACTGAATAATCACAGTCGAAAGGACCTTGGGTATCGCGCTTGTGGGTAGATCATCATAATTGCTATCAGCCAAGTAGAGAACCTATTTAGCCTCAGTTAATGCAATTACGGTATGATGTACGTGATGTCAAATCAAGCAAGTTGGCTAGCATCATGCGATCGCTCGATTATAACCGCAACTGCGGTTGTGCGATCGCAGTCAAGCCTCGTTCCTATGGATTAGCATGCTAAATAAAGGAAGGGTGGTTTGGTAAATTAGGAAGCTAATTCAATATTTAGATGGAGATATAAAAACACTCTAAGTATGGGAGGGAGGAGAACCTTAGAATTGAAAGAGGAGAATCCTAGAATTGAAAGAGAAGAAGACAAAAATAGAATTTTAGGTAGTTTTTCTATCATTGTGATTTTTGTTTCTAAGAAGAAAATACTGAAATTAGAATGTGGAATTCAAGATTATTTCATCCTCCCTTGGTATGAATTCCATGAATGCATTACTTTGTAATTTTCTTTTCCCTTATCTAATGAGTAGCTAATTTCTTTAGTCTTGGGATTATGTTGAATTAGTGTGTAATTGTGTGTGAGTATTGTTGTGTTTGCATGGATTTTAGTTGTTGAGTATGGATTTCACCATTGTTTGAGATTTTGAGTTGGAATTTGATGGGTGAAAAATCCAAGTTCCCAAATGGGTTTGACGGGTGAATGCTCCAAGATCTAGAAACCCTTTGTCATACTCGAAAGAGGGACTTAGGTGAATATTAGGTAACCTATAATATCCTTGAAAGAGGGTTATCGGGGGATAAGGCAATGGTAAACAACTAAGTCTACGGTTTTCTACCCTTTGCAATCTTAGAAATAAGTATTTAGGAAGTGTAAATAATGGAAAGAGCATCTTCCTAGAAATAGGGATGCTTGGTTAAGGTTTTAGGTGGTTACATAAAGTCTACACTTCTTTGGTGCTCGGAAGAGCCAATGGGTAAAATCATTATGGTGTTATCGAAAGATTGACCTCAATGATATTCGATCTAGCCTATCCATTAATTAACAAATAAATCCCATGATAAACCAACATTATCCCACATATGTTACCTCTAAGGAGACATAATCCCAAGATCCCTCCAAACCTTGAATTTAGACCAAATATAGCATTCACCCCGTAGTGGTTGAAGTTTGTGTGAAGAATTTTTGACAAATATCCCCATTTATTTATACATGTTATTTCAATTAGCATTCCGAGTAACCTTATAGTAACTTGAGCTCCCATAGGTTGGAAGTCTATAGCATTCACTCCTTCATATTCGACCCCAATTTACATTGGGTTACTTGACAATAACTGCCTCATCCCTCAAATATAGGAATGAGTTGAGCATTATCAGGGACAAGAGTTTTATCAATATGCTTCAAATCACTCTTTCTAATGTCGCGCTTCATGTTAAATAGGTTATAGGGATGAATAGAGGCCATTTCCCTCTAAAATATCTTAGATGCCCTTTAACTTCCTTCAAGAAGAGAAAAAGAGCACTATGCTGAATTGATAAACAAGATCAAAAGTAAGCTTCAATCTTGGAAGAGTAGATTACTATCTTATAATGGCAAGCTGAAGTGATAGACAAGATTAGAAGTAAGCTTCAAGATTTGAAGAGCTAATTACTATGTTGTGGTGGCAAAGAAGTTCTTATTTAAAGTGTACTACAGAGTGTCCCATTATATATTTGTTAGCAGTGGTCCCACCAAAGAGTGTTCTAACAAAAGTGCCGGAAATCTTTGCCAAATCTTTTGGTAGAATAAAGAAATAGTGAGAACCAACACTAGGTGGCTTAGAATAAACTTTGTCTCCGTAAATAGGAAGGGGGTTTGGCATTTAGTTCCATTGTAAATGTGACTCAAGCTATGCATGCCAAGATATGGTAGAGATTTAGGACATAGAGCAACTTGTGTAGAAATTTTTAGTCAACTAAGTACTGTAAGAAATAGGTACCAATAATAGTAAAATAGAGAGGTGGATCCCAAGTGTTGAAAGCTATTCTAAATAATACAAACAAAATAAAACATTATCTATGGTGAGATCCTAGAGGTGGAATATCTACAACTTGGCTTGACAATTGGACAAACACTAGTCCATTGTTTATTTTGAAATTTCAGGTGCAAACATGTCATCCTTTAACTGATACTTTAGAGTTCCTAGATGTAGAGGGTTTGAACTATAAAGTTATGCAGAGTAAGGTGCCAGTACAAGTAGTAAGTCATGTCAATGGCAGTATGGATTTTGTATAAAATAAAGACACAATGGATAAAACCTGGTGGACCATGAATAGCACATGTAAATTCATTACCAAGAGTTCTTGAGAACTTTTAAGGCAAAGAGCTGATGAGATAGAAGATTTAAAGGCAATTTGGAATAAAGGATTGCCTTTTAAATTGTCATTTTTAACCTGGAGGATATGGCTAGGTTAGATCCTAGGTGCTTATTTGATGGAAAATTGGAAACCTAAGATTACAACAAATTTTGTTTGCTGTACCAATCTAGAAAGAGATAAAATTAGCAACCTCTTTCTTAAAAGGGAAATTGCTGAAAGGGTGTGTAATCATTATTGTGTAGTAGCTTGTTTAGTTGCACAGAGATTAAATGTGAAACAAAGTGTAAGAATTTTGAGAAATCAAGGTGATAATTATAGAATGAAGACCGTATTCTCCGTTGTAACTATTATAAGACTTTGGTTTATATGGAATAGAAGAAACACTATATTAAATAGGGGTTCTTATCATGAAAGGATGATTTTATGGGAAATGAATAGTACTATTGCTAAGATCTTAAGACATATGTTTAAAATTGAGGTTGCAGTTTAAAAATGGTCTAATATAGTTTATTAGCTTCAAAGTTACAAAACTTACTCTTTCCTTTAAACTGGTAAAATGGTTTCTTCTTGAAATTAGTTGGCTAAAAGGTAACACTGATGGTGCTTCTAAGGGAAATCCTCACCCTAGCTCTATTGTATTTTGCATTAGAGATCAAATAGTGATATAGTGGTAGCAAAAGTTTCCAGAATAAAAGACACTACTAGTTTGATGGCAAAAGCTATAACTATCAAGGAATGCCTATAGTTCTATAGAGCTATCTCTATTCAGCAAATAATTCTAGAAAGTGATTCTTGGGCAATAGTGCAGATTCATAATCAATAGGGGGAAGCCTCAAGGTATATGAAAATGGTGGTCAATTCCATTAAAAATACGATGGAAAATATATCAGTTAGAGTAGTACATTCCCACTGGGAAAGTAATAATCAAGTTGATTTTTTTTACTAACCAAGATTTTGATTTTGTAGGTGATTTTTAGTATAATTGTTTTGAACAGGTCCTAGTGGAAGGAAAAACTATCACTACGATTGAAAAATTGGGACTCTTAAAAATAGAAGAACCACAAAATAATGATGAAACAACACTAACAACAACATATATAGAAAGCATATAACAATCGGCATTAGTCTGGAAAACAAGATCAAAAGGATTAGATAGTCAAGGTGTATAAACTCTAACAAGTAAGAGGAGTAGAATATAACTTGGAACATGTATATGATTAGAGAATCCTCCTTCTTTAAATACAGTGAGAATCCAACAATGATTAACCTTAACACATAATAATAAAAAAGTGTAAGTAGGATTGGAACTAATAACATCGAGGATTTTTTAAGGAGATGATGGTACCTATTGTTGGAAATGATTTTCTTTGAGTATGAAATCTACATCTAGTAATATTTGGGATGTAAAGGGTTAGAGTACTCAAATAACAACTAAATTAGATCTTAAATAAATCCCTAGAGATTGTTAGGAATAATCTTAAACGCTGACAAAGTCTCTAAATCATAGCTAACTTGAATATATTATCTAGTTAGGGTGGTGGTATTAGCTTCTAAAGAAGCTTAATCCACCGAGATAGGAAAGGGAAAAATGTAAGATTAAGGTTTGAGACTTAGAATAGGTGAGGAGATGAAGCTAGTTGTGGCCTGAGTACCACAGGGGCTATTGTGGAGTACCTAAGCTTCAAAGATTATAAGAAAAGATGAAAAGTCAATAAAAGGTGGATGAGCTTACTTTCCTAAATGACCTATTGGTCTTTTTTGTCTTGTATATTTGGTGTATTTTCGGATCCAGATCAGGTCACTATTCAATTAATGTAGTGACTTGTTTTATTTTACAAAATGGGCTTTAGACCAATCTATTTTTTAAAAAAAACATAACGACAAAATGGGTCATTACAATAGTTACAAATTTACCCACCACTCATCCCTAATTAGGTATGAAACTTAGGAGGGAAACTTTTAACATAATTCTTTGAACCTAACATATATAAACAATTAGAAATTTAATGAAATGTCCCACCTATTTTTAGTTAATTCAAACACACCATACCAAATCATTATCTTTTAATTAACACAAAACATTACCCGACCAACCTACAGATCAAAAGTCACTAAGCTCTAGGCATAACTTACTAGTTCATTATCCCATGGAATATGATTCATTGTTAAATTTCATGTAACAGGTCATTTAAAATACCCATAACATCACACAGTATGATAACGCAGAAAAATTTACGACGAAATAGAATTCCACCCCAATCGTCACTACAAAAAAGAACTTGTTGATAAAACAATGTCATTGAAGCAAAAAATAGGTCCATGTAGTCACGGGTTAAAAGTTTTAAAAAGGGGAAGTGTGATTTATATTTTCCCTTTTCCCATTTCAAACTTCTCAAACTATCTCTCACAATTCTCTTCCTAACATCAATACTAAGGTAATTCTTTATTCATTACACATTTATTGTCATAGAATTATAGAAATTAGGATTGAAAATTAAATTTTCAACTAGTTTAGGGGAAATTATGTGCAATTCAAATTTTTGTCTGTTTTAATTGTATTCACGAAACATGCTAGTCTATTTTATGTTCTTAATGATCCCACAGTGTTCTATACATAAGATTTATGATGTTCATGGTAATATTTGGGCTTTAAATGGGTAGATGATTAATAATCATCTTACACAAGGATTTCCAAGCCATTAGGGCATGCATTGGGTGTTAGTCAATCCAAATTAAGTGATCAAGTGTTCAATAGCAATTTACAAAGGCTAATCTACATCTAAAACTAAAATATTTGTTAAAAAAATGAAAATCCATGAATAAAAAGGTCAGAATTATTTGGGTATGATGTCATTGTATTATGACTCAAGCCTATCCCTTAGTGGTATTACGGTTCATAAATTCACAAGTGACCCCAACCTAATGAATGGCCTGGAATGACACTGAAAATATAGAAATAAGCTAAGAATCAATGTGTGGAAGATAACAATTTAAATAATATAGAAATAATATCCAAAACAAATCATATTGATGTCAAAACAATAAGCAGAAAACATAATCTATCTGTCTATCTAAAAGCCTCTAAATAAGATAACTTGCTGGGAACCCCCACCCCCCAACGCAAACTTTCTAAAACTAAATAACTGAAATGAGAAAATAATCATAAATATTTTCCCTCTACTGTTGAGGTGATATAGGATTGTACTAATTAAAATCTAAATGCTGAGGATATGATCTTTTATTATAAAACTATATTGTACAAAGAAAAGTATTCAATTAGTACTTTGAATGTACTAAGCATGTGAGATATGTACTATTCTTTATAGAGCTAAATATACTAAACATGATATACTAAACTAAACATAAAACCAAGGAATGCAAACTGATGTAATGACTATGTAAATAAACAAGTAATTAGATAATAACATGTTGAATAAACTAAATATAAGGTCACATAATGTTTGAGTCTGATCTCTGGGCGTTATTTATAACCAATATACTCTTTGTGATCTAAATGGAGTCCAACTTGTAACCCTATATAAATGAATGCTTTGTACCTTGGCAAGGAATGGTGTGGATAAACTATATTGATGTCCAAAAGGACCAAGGTATCAAGACTGGTCAGGCATGACTCATTTGAACATACGATGGGGCCGTAGTTTTGTAATACTCCGTGTTTGTGAGCTACTATACATTATATGACTCATCCCTTTGAGTCGTATGTACATCATATGACTCATATATAGGGAGTAGTACCTATATCAGTATGGGGTGATGCAACATTTATCTAAGGTACAAGTTGATCCTAGAAGTCATCAATAAAGGTATGAGTCTTATGAAGAGGAGCCATAAGTACAACCGAATAGTTCCCTAAGGTTCTATCTAAGATATGGTTGAATGATACTAAATCATATAGACATGTAATGAGTCATAAGGTTTGATATGTATTTTGGTCAGTGTGAGCAATCCTTGTCACTATCAAGCTTATAAGTCATAAATGCCAAGTTGTACCCTTCCATACGAGTCGTATGGTAGACTCGTAAGAGATGACGAATAATTTTTGTAAAGTTTATCTTAGGGATTTTTGTCTTTTCCTCTCTTATAACTTCCACCCACGACCTATAACCCTCAATAAGGCATTATTTTCTTCTCTTTACAATAAATTAACAAAACTTACCTCTTTCCATCTTTAAGAACATAAAGATTTGGTCTCTTCACCCAAAATTCATCCTTCAAGTCTCAAGGTTCAAACTCTCGTCACAAATCAAGAAAATTTAGGTATGTAGGGTTTATGAACAAGGTGACTCTTTTATCCTTTTGCCCAAAGTACATGGTTTTAAGATTGAATTTACTTATTTTGAATTATGGCTCATACCCAACTTGCCATACTCTTGAATTATGAAAGTACCATGAGATTGAAAGTTTTAAGTGCATCAGGAATTGCATATAATTATGTTTTGACTTATAAGATTCATACTATGATTTTTAATTTCATTATCTTGGCTTGGATTGTTGAAAGATTTCAACGTAACTATTGATCGTAAAGTTTTGTTATGAGATTCTATGAATTAAACCATTAATTCTAAGTTCTAAGTACAAGTATTGAGTTTACAAGAAGATTATGCTCTTAAGCACCATTGATAAGTTTTATGACATGATTTAAAGAAAATATTGATCTTTTGATCCTAAGATAAGATATTATATTCCCGGTTGTTCATCCTAATTAATATTAAGAAAGAGAAACATATCTGACTTTTAGTCTATAAACCCTTATGCTAATTTAAGGTGGATTTCTTAAAGTATGAGTATATAAGTTTTCTAGGAGTAATAATTAGCACCGAGAAGGGAATGCGGTTGAGCGTATCCTAAATTCCTATAAACTACAAGTCACCATAGGTTATGCTTTTTCCAAATATGGATGAATTACGGTGATTACTTAAGAATAGGTTCTATTTTGATGGGAAGGGTAGATAATCTCTTCACAACATGGGTAATATGTTGGACTCTATGGTAGCTTACATGGTTTATGTCTATTAGAAGAAACTCCCAAAAGAAAGAATAAGCAGTAAAGCTTCTAGAAACTAAGTTTTATCGCTCACAAAGTTATTCTTATGCTTCATTACTCATGTTTATGATCTTGCAACCTTTTGTTTATATTCAATCTCAAGGTGCTTTTTTTATACTTAGCATGCATTATTTTAAAGTTTATACGAATATTCCATTATTTTTTTGCTTATGCATTTACCCCCACATACTCATTACATTCAAGAGTTACTGACCCATATATATGTCTATGTGCTACATTATCTTATAATGTACGTTATGATGCTCGCTTCTAATAGCAAGATTGAATACAGGCATTATCACCTGAAAGCTGACTATTGGTGAGTCCTAATAGGTCTGAGGACCCAGTTTATCAGACTCATGTTTGTTGATAAAGTATTCTAGTTATTTTATTTCTTTTTATGTTTAGGTCAGCTGGGGTCTATCCCAGTGCCTCTCAAGTCATGAGTAGAGGCTTTTCAGACTATTTATGTTTTTAGTTTATAAGGTTGACAAAGACTTCCAAGTTAAAGACTTTTATTTATATATGAGACCGTTTACCTTTAGTTTCTACCTGTATTAGTTCACTTCTCATGTGTGTTCAAGTTAAGTAAGCATTATAGGTTATCTTAAGACTTTGTAGTCTTGAGTACTGTGTGACGTCCAGGGGGTACTTCCAGAGTTTTACAAACTTTGTATCAAAGCCTAAGGTTCTAAAGAGTCCTAGGGAGTCAGACAAGCCTTGTACCATAGAGTCTTGATCATGGATGTGAAGTGTACCACATTTATGAGAAAGATGCTATGAAATGAGTTAGGAATCATCATTTCTTTCATAATTTATTATCCATATAGTTGTCTCTATCTACCTTAATTTGTGATTTTATGTGATAGAGTATGCCTCTTTGTTGAATTAGTGCACGCAAAAATAGTGATCAACCACCACTGCAGGCTGATCCACAGAATGAGATTATCTAATGCTAAATTTTGGGCTTCCTTTTAAGCATTGGCCCAAGTTGTAAATGCCAATGTTTAGGGAAACCAACATCCAATAGTTCTACTTTTGCAAAATGGTAATTTAGCTACAACCTAGATTCAGGATTTTCTGAGAATGAATCCACCTGAGTTCCATGGGTCAAAGGTGGATAAGTGTCCTTTACTCTTTATTGATAAGATAAGAAAGATTACTCAGATATACATATTACTGAAGAGGAGAGTGTAAAGTTAGCATCCTATAGGCTAAAGGATATTGCTTATGACTGTATTATTATGTCAAAGGAAGGTAGAGGTGGGAATACAACTTCTATGAGTTGTCAAGTGTTTGAGAATTTTTTCTCTAGATAGGTTCTTTCTACTAGAGATAAGGTAGGCTAAGGTGGAGGAGTTCATAAGCCTGAGGCAGGGCTCTATGAGAGTGAAAGAGTACTATAATAAGTTAACTCAATTGTTTAAGCATGTTCCCGAGTTGTTATCTGAATCTAGAGCTCATATGAGTAAGTTTGTTACTAGGGTATTTGATTTAGTAGTCAAGATAAGTAGGTAGGGTGATTGGTTGTATGGATTTTTGTCCTGTGACTCAGGTTACAAATGCACTAGATAAGCCAGGTCACCCAGTCTCTCCAAAGGGCACATCATCATATACTAATAGCGGTCAGTGCCACAATTGGTTATATGCATTACTATTCTGTCAGAAGTAAGAGAGCTCACCAAATGTTGTCACTGGTATGCTTCTGCCTTTCACCTAAATATATATATGTATTAGACCCAAGATCAAATCTTTCTTATGTAATTCAATTAATTACTTTAAATTATGGGGTAGGTCCTAAAAATCTCTCTAAGCTTTTCTCAGTTTCCACCCTCGTGGGTGAATCAATTATTTCTAGATGAGTTTATGAGATGTGTCCTATCACCGTCCTCCATAAAGACACACTAGCAGACCTAATAGAGTTAGAGATGGTAGACTTTGATGTCATTCTATGCATGGATTGGATCTATTTAGAGATGGTAGACTTTGATGTCATTCTATGCATGGATTGGATCTATTTATCATATTCATCAATAGATTACCGCACCTATGTGGTGACGTTTTAGTTTCTTAAAGAAGCAGTTTTTGTGTGGAGGGTAGTTTTGTGTCTCCTAAAGTCAGTTCATCTCTTATCTTAAGGATAGAAAGTTAATATCAAAGGGGTTTATGTATAATTTAGATCTTGTAAGAGATACTAAGTCTGAAACCCCAACAGTTCAATCAGTCCGTATAGTTAGTGAGTTTCCTAAAGTTTTCCCTGAAGATCTGCCCGGGGTACCTCCAGATAGAGAAAAAAATTTGATATTGATTTTCTTCTTGATCTCTTCCCATCTTAATCCCTCTATATCATATGGATTCGATTAACTTAAAGAGGTAAAGGAGCAGCTTAAGGACCTCTTACATAAAAGTTTCATAAGACCTATTTATTCCCCGTTGGGTGATCAAGTCCTCTTCGAGCATAAGAAAGATGGTACTCTCAGAATGTGTATAGACTATAGATATATAAACCAGGTTACCATCAAGAATAAGTATCCTATTCCTAGAATCAATGATTTGTTCGATCAACTTCAGGGTGCCGGGTGGTTCTCAAAGATTGACCTTAGGTTAGGATACCATCAGTTAAAAGTTAGGGAGAAAGATATTTGGAAAACATCTTTACAAATGAGGTATGGATATTTTAAGATTGTGGTTACGTTGTTTGGACAGACAAATGCTCCTGCAGCTTTCATGAATTTGATTAACAAGGTCTTCAGGCAGTACTTGGACATATTTGTCATTATTCTTATAGATGACATACTGGTGTATTCTAGGAGTGAGGAGGAGCATATAGTCTATTTGAGAATAGTATTGTAGACCCTCTAGAACCGTTAATTGTATGCAAAGTTTAGTTAATGTGAATTTTGGTTGGAACTTGTTACCTTTTTGGGGCATGTCATTTCAGGGGGTGGTGTTCATGTAGATCCTCAGAAGACTAATGCACTGGACTAGACCCATCATTCCATTTGATATCCAAAGCTTTTTGGGTTTGTCTAGATATTATAGAAGATTTGTTGAAGGGTTCTTATCTATAGCCGCACCATTGAATATGATGACCGAAAAGAAAGTGAAGTTTGTATGGTTGGATAAGTGTGAGAAGAGTTTCTAAGAGTTGAAAGATAGATTGACTTTGGCACCAGTGTTAGCCTTACCAGAAGAGTTAAGCAGATTCATAGTATATTGTGATTCTTCCAGGGTTGCATTATCCTGTGTATTGATACAAAATGGGAGATTGATAGCTTATGCCTCCAGATAACTAAATAATCACAAAAAGAATTACCCAACTCATGATTTTGAGTTAGCTACTGTGGTTTTTGATTTAAAAATTTGGAGGCACATACTTTATGGTGTACATGTTAATATTTTCTCTAACCGTAAGAGTCGTCAATACATATTTTCAAAAAAGAGCTAAATTTTTATGAGTTAAGGTAGTTGGAGTTGTTATAAGATTACGACATGAATGTGCTTTATCATCTGGCTAAGGAGAATGTAGTGGAAGATGCACTAAGTAGGTTGTCTATGGGTAGTGTGTCTCATATGAAGTAGGAAGAATGAGAGTTGGCTAAAGAAGTGCATAGATTGGCCCACCTATGGTTATGTTTACCCGACACTGATGATGAAGGAGTTGTAGTTCAGAACGGTTTAGAATCATATGTGACAGTGGAATTGAAGGAGAAATAACAGAATGATCCTATACTTAGCCAGATATTATAAGCAGTCCAGCAGAAGAAGGTTGAGGTTTTCTCCCAGTGCAGAGATGGGGTATTGTGCTATCAAGGCAAACTTTGTGTTCTGAATGTAGATAGGTTGAGGGAAAGGATACTAGCCAAGGCTTATGATTTGAGGCATTCTATTCATCTGAGTGCTACTAACATGTACCACGACTTACAAAAAATTTATTGGTGGAATGGTATTAAGAGTGATATAGCCAAATTTGTAGCATAAAATATCCCAATTGTCAGCAAGTTAAAGTTGAACACCATAGACCGGGTGGTATGCTGCAATATATCAATATCCACACTTGGAAGTGGGAAGTAATGACTATGGATTTCATCACATGGTTGCCTTATACAAGATATCAGCATGATTTAATTTGGGTGATAGTAAACTGAATAACTAAGTAAGAACTTTTAAGATTTTAGATACCGTAGAGAGATTATGCCAAGATGTATGTTCGTGATTTAGTAATGATTCATAGGATACCCATATCCATCATTTGAGATAGAGGCACATAGTTTACTTTAAGTTTTGGCAGTCTTTTCAAAAGGGCCTTGGTACAAAGGTTAAGCTTAGTACTGCTTTTCATGCATAGACTGATGGTTAGGCTGAGTGTACAATTCAGACATTAGAAGACATATCGAGGATGTGTGTCTGATACTTTAAAGAAAGTTGACATGACCATCTATCTTTTCTTGTGTTTGTATACAATAATAGTTATCATGCTAGTATTCAGATGGCTCTATCTGAAGCATTATATGGGCGTAGATGCAGATCACCTATAGTTTGGATTGAGGTTGGTGAAACATTCTTGATTGGGCTGGATTCTGTTCATAAAGCTATGGAAAAGGTTCAGCTGGTTCATGAGAGATTGGAAACTGCTCAGAGCCGTTACAAATTGTATGCTAATGTAAGAAGAAGAGAGATAAAGTTTGAAGTACACAATTGGGTATTTGTGAAGGTGTAGCATATAATGGGGATAATAATATTCAGGACAAAAGAGAAGTTGAGTCCATAATTTTTTGGTCCCTATGAGATAGTGAAGCGTATAGGAAAGGTTGCTTACAAATTGAATCTTTCATTAGAGTTAGCTGCAGATCACCCTGTGTTGTATGTTTCGATGCTTAAGAAGTGAATTATAAATCCATTCTTAGTAGTTAACTTATAGAATATTGGGGTTAAGGATAACTTGTTGTAGGATGAGATTCCTATCGAAATACTTGATAGACATGTCGGAAGGCTAAGGAATAAGGAAGTAGCTTCAGTAAAAGTTCTTTGGAGAAACTAGTTGGTTGAAAGGCCCACTTAGGAAGTAGAAGCAGACATGATGACAAAGTATCCACATCTATTTTCCTCAATCTAGCTCCTACCTAAAGTAAACTGGTGTTTTTTGGCAAATGCTTTCTCCTTAAGTTTGTTTAAGTGATCCTATGTTGTGAAAAGCTAAATCCTTGTGGTTGTGATAAGCTTGGTTGTAAATTTTCTGAATGTGTAGTTCTTGTCCAAATCCCAATCCTAGATGAATCATATTCGAGGACAAACATTTCCAAAGAGGTGATGCTGTAATATTCTATGTTGGGGATCTACTGTACATCGTAGACTCATCCCCTTAAGTTATACATACATCATATAACTCATTTATAGGGAGTCATACCCATATCAGTGTAGAGTAATGTGAAATCTATCTAAGGTACGAGTTGATCCTAGAATTCATCAAGAAAGGTAAGAGACTTATGACGAGGAGTTATAAGTACAACATCATAGTTTCCCTAAGGTTTTGTCCAAGATATGGTTGACGGATACCAAATCATATAGATAAGTAACGATTCATAAGATTTGACTCATATATTGGTTAGTGTGTGCTACCCTTGTAATAGTCAAGCTTACGAGTCATGAATGCTAAGTTGTACCCTTCCATACAAGTCATATGGTGGACTCGTAAGAACTAACGATCAACTTCTGTAAAGTTTAGCTAAGGTCTTTCTGGGTGTTTCCTCTCTTGTAACTTCTTCCCATTACCTATAACCCACAAAGAGGTGTTATTTTTCTCCTCTTTCCAATCAAATAACAAGACATACCTCCTCTCATCTTCAAGAATATCAAGATTACTGCTCCCCATCCAAAATTTATCTTACAAGTCTCAAGGTTCAAACTATCTTCACAAGTCAAGAAAATTTAGGTATGTGTGTGTAATACCCCATATTTCCATATCCTAAACTAACTCTCAGTACATGAGTTATCTAATATAAAATTTTTTAAATACCCAGTATTTTTTAATTTAGAGCTTGCCATTACATAAGAGATTCAATTATCTTTCGAACGATATAAAATTTTCCTAAATCTGATAATCGGGTACAGAGTTTCAGTCATTAAACACCATCATTCAAGCCAGTAGTGCATGGTGGAGTATGTCGAAATGACAATTGTCAGTTTCTAGTAAGATATCGTGATATCCGCAGCTTATTTTAACATTTGTCAATTTTCAGTGTACCAATGCAATCCCACAGTGTCACGATGAGTCCAAATTTTAGAATCAAAGGGTCACCACGATTCCACTGCATCGTACCAAGCCTCAGTTCCAAATTGTCTATTTCGAGTGGCCCGACGCGATCATGGCGCATAGCACCAGGGGTCTAGTTCAAAAAAAATTTGATGAAAATTAAATGTTTCATCCAAGGTTAAAACAGTCTTTGCCCAAGATTTTGTTTCGCCCAGGTCTGAGATTAAAGACCTAAAAAATATTTAAATCATTTGTTCATTAACTTTTCCCCGAAAATCAAAGCATTCTTTCTTAAGGAAACAAACCCTAGCTTCAAGAAATCAAGAACAATCCTAAGAATTCCTTCAAGAGTCTTCAAGAATTGACAATCAAAGGTATGTTAGGTGTTTATTCATGGGTTCCCTTCACCCATGAATTCCAAGAACCCTTTTTAAACTTACAAGATCTTAGATTTATGATTTCTACGTTTGAATAGAATTAAATTCAATTGAATTCATGTTCATGTTATTATTGGGTCTTAGTCCATGATTAAATTACAAGCTTTCATGAAATTAATCATTATATGTGTTAAATTACATGATCTTCATGATAAACCCTTCAATTTACAAGTTAATTGATGTAGCCATGATAACTATGTGTGTTGATGGTTGAATTACCTAAGAATGCTCCCCATGTGTTTGATAAAATACCTATGTGGATCAATTAGTGCCATTATAACGTGATAGCATATATTCCCCATTCATCAATAAGTCGATGATTTATAAGTGTTTGATAAATTGTCTCTATGGATGAATTACTAACAAGTGAAACATGTTATGTTATTGAAGATCATGCTATGTTTTACTTTTCATGCTATCAAGTCCTGGGGGTATTTAATAAATGACAATTTATCTGTTTACCTAGAGTCAGTGTCAGTTACAGAATAGTATCAGCTATGTTACAATCATTAGTACTGTCAATCAGTTATAGAACTTAATAGAATTCAGTCAGTTACAGAACTCAAGAAAACTCAATAAACTTAGTATTGTTCCATTATAGTTCAGTATACTCAGTTTAGTGTCTTTCAGTTGGGAGTAGGATTCAGCACCTAGCGAACCCAAGGATGGGGGCTCACCTGCCAGTAGAGGGTGTGCCCTTTAGAAGCAATCCATGTATTCCAGAACTACGTAACCGACATAGGTTGAGTCATCAAACCTTTCGGTTGACAGTTGATGAGGTGTTTTAACCTGCCAGATGAGGGTTCCACCATTCTCATTAAAGTACCTGCCAGATGAGGGTATCTCTTTAGGTTTCTTTACCCATGGCACGGTTCTGACAACCTTCCTATTTGGGTTACAGATTGGACCCCAACTTAGTTATCTTTTCTTATTTAGCGTATGTCGGTTAGATGATTACCTCCCATAGTTTGAGTTTCAGTCTTTAGAATAGAACTCAGTTCAATTTTATAGAATTAGGACTGTCAGATACAGTCAATCAGTACTAGTAACTTAGTAATAAAAAATCTCAGATTATCAGTTACTCTATTTCAGAACTCGGTACTTAGCTTCAGAAAAGCTCAGTGACAGTATATATATATCCATAGTATTGCATGCTCAGTAGTTGCAGTAGTTTAGATTATCCATATACTCTTATGTTCGGTTTATCTATATCATTCAGTCAGTTATTGTTTATGCATATGAACCCTTTCATTCATCCTTATCTCATCTAGCATACCAGTACATTCCACGTACTGAGACATACTCTTTCTTTGTGCCATGATGTCTTAAATCGTAGGTTTGGATGCTTAGGTTCTTGACCGCACATATATAGATCTAGATTCAGCCAGCAGTAGATTTAGTAATGAGTCCTCATCTATCGAGGATATTCTTTCATTTCATTATTTCAGTACACTCAGTATTTCTGTAGATTGAGTTAGTTGGAGGATTGTACCATCAACTCTACTTTTAGATAGTTTCAGACTAGAGGATTTTTAGACTAGAGTTCAGACAGTATTTAATTTTATAGATTGTTATTTCAATTGAAGCAGTTTATCAGTAATAACAAATTTTGAACCTTATGGCATTTCAACCTATTATTTCATATTTATTAAGTATCATGTTTGAGTGCTCACAACAGATATCAGTCATGAGTTAGCTTATGGTCCTTCGAGGTCGTAAGCAACATGTAGCATCTGGGGTACAGACTCAGGGTGTTATAAACTTGGTATCAAAGCCTAAGGTAAAATAGTTTCCTAGAAATTTTGAAAGCAGCATCTAGTAAGTCTTGTGCATGTGTGTGTAGCGCACCACACTTATGGATAGGAGGATGTGATATGTTTTAGGAACAAGGTTCCCTTCTTTTAGTATTCGTGTCATATGAGTGAGCATGAGTTCCAGTTAAACAATCAATCTAATCCATTTCTTTCTTTTATTTATAGAACATGGCTCCTAAAAAGACTAATGAAAGAAGAATCAGGAATAGTCAGCACCTTATGTCATCCAAGCAGATCCTTTAGATGAGCACTTATCTCATGTAGAATTTTGAGCTGCATTCATGACTCTATCTAATTTGATAGCATCTTAGAATGAACAACCAACTGCTGTTCTGGCTAACCTAGTGGCCAATACTACTGCAGCTAGGATTCAGGACTTTACCCAAATGAATCCTCCCTTATTCTCAGGATCTAAGTCAGAAGAAGATCTACAGGAGTTCATCGATCAGGTTTAGAAAGTCATAGATATAATGAGAGTAACATCAAGTGAGAGTACTGAGCTAGCTGCCTATTATCTACAAGATGTAGCTCATACATGGTTTAAGCAGTGGAAGGTAGACAGGGGCACAGATGCAGAGCCCTTAGAGTGGGAGAGTTTACTACTGCCTTCCTTGATAGATTTTTTCCCTTAGAGCTGAGAGAAACCAAGGTTTTAGAGTTTATCAACCTCAGGCAACGAAGTATAAGCGTGAAAAAGTATTCCCTCAAGTTTACTTAGTTAGTCAGGTATGCTCCATATGTAGTGGTAGACATTAGGTCCTGAATGAGAAAGTTTGTATCTAGGGTGTCAGATAGTATGGTTAAGGAGTGTAGAACAATGATGTTGATTAATGAGATAGACATATCCAGGCACATTGTCCATGTTCAGCAGATAGAAAAGGCTAAGATTAGAGAAAGAGAGAGGTAGAACAAGAGAGTTAGAATACGTAGCTTCAATTTTAATCAACCTAAGTTAGAGGGTGGTAACCGTTCCCAATTTTTCCCAAATTCTTCAGTTCCAGCTCTTTCCTTAGCTAGTTCTCCAGTACCTAAGTTTGGAAATAGTAACAAAGATAGGGCACCAGGCTCTAAATCTTAAGGTAATATCAGGAGTGCTCAAACAAATCCTCTGTGTCAGTAATATGATAGAAACCACCAGGGTGTCTCCAGAGATGGCAATGATATTTGCTTTTGTTACGGCAAGCTAGGCCACAGAGTAAGGGATTGCCCTCAGTCAGGTACTCAGGGTTAGTATAATCGTCCTTTAGCTCAGTTCAATTACTTGAATCAGTAGGGTGTCGCTTCCTGTGCCACCAGTGAGTAGCACTCATATAGGCTTTTTGTACTTCAGTCCAAATAAGATTAGGAAATTTCTTCTGAAGTGGTCACTGGTATGTTATAGATATTCTATTTACATATTTATGCCTTATTAGATCCATAAGCTTCTCTGTATTTCCTAACACCAAACATAGCAGTTGGCATTAAACTTAAACCAAAAGTCTTAGCAGAGCCATTCTCAATCTCTATCCTAGTGGGTCAGTCCATCATAGCCCGACAGGTATACAAGAACTGTACGGTTATGATATCTTAGAAAGTCATTTTAGCAGACTTAGTAGAATTAGAGATGATAGATTTTGATGTCATTATCGGCATGGATTGACTCTATTCATGCTATGCCTCAGTTTATTGTTGAAGTAAAATTGTTCAGTTTTAGTTTTCAAATAAACCAATCCTTGAATGGAGGGGTAGTATTATAACACTTAAGAGTCAGTTAATTTCATACTTTAGAGCAAGAAAAATAATATCCAATGGGTGTGTCTATTATTTAGTAAGATTCAAATACTCTAGTTCAGAGACTCCTAATCTTGAGTAAGTTCCAGTAATAAATGAATTCTCAGATATATTTCTGGAAGATCTTCCTGGAGTTCCTCCCAAAAGGGAAATAGATTTCAGAATAGACCTTCTTCTAGATGCTTAGTCCATATCTATTGTACCATATAGAATGGCTCCAGTAGAACTCAGAGAGTTAAAGGAATAGTTAAAAGATCTCCTAGATAAGGATTCATCAGGCCTAGTGTTTCCCTGTAGGTTGCACCAATTCTATTTGTGTGTAAGAAAGATAGTTCTCTCAGAATTCGTATCGACTATCGTCAGTTGAACAAAGTCACAACTAAGAACAAATACCCACTTCACAAAATCAATGACTTGTTTGACTAACTTCAGGGCGCTATTTACTTTTCTAAGATAGACCTCAGATTAGGCTATCATCAGCTAAGGGTAAGAGAATGTGACATTTGGAAAATAGCTTTCTGAACTAGGTATGGTCACTTCAAGTTTCTAGTCATTTCCTTTGGTCTTACTAATTCCCTAAAAACTTTTATGAACTTAATGAACCACTTTTTCAAGAAGTACTCGGACATGTTTGTTATAGTCTTCATTGATGACATTCTTTCTATTCTCGTAGAAAGAGTGATCATGTAGACTACCTCAAAATCGTACTTTAGACTATCAAAACTCATCAGTTGTTCACTAAATTTAGAACTGCAAAGTTTGGATAATATTAGTAGCGTTCGTTGGTCATATTATTTCTGGTAATGGCATTAGGGTTGATCCTCAAAAGACCAAAGCGATGAGATACTGGCCTATACCAATCTCTCCAGTAGATATCAGGAGTTTCCTAGGTTTAGCTGGCTATTACCATTGGTTTTTTAAAGTATTTTATTTTATTGCATCCCTTATATCAAGATTGACTCAGAAGAAAGTCCAGTTTCAGTGGTCAGATTCTTGCGAGAAGAGTTTTCAGAAGCTAAAGACTCGACTCACCTCAACCCCAGTTTTGACACTACCAGATGGTTCAGATGGGTTTGTTGTGTACTGTTATAAATCTAGAGTAGTTTTGGGTTGTCTCTTTATTTCGAGAGGTAAGGTCATAGCCTATGCCTATAGATATCTTAAACCCCATAAGAAGAATTATCCAACTCATGATTTTGAGTTAGTAGTTGTAGTGCTTTCCTTAAAGATTTGGAGGCACTATTTTTATGGGGTGCATGTAGATGTGTTCACAGATCACAAGAGCTTGCAATATGTCTTTACTCAGAAAGATTTAAATTTTTGTCAGAGAAGGTGGTTAGAGTTATTCAATGATTATGACATGAGTGTTCTTTATCATCCGGGCAAGGCTAATGTAGTGGATGATGCTCTCAGTAGATTATTTATGGGTAGTATTACTCATGTTGAGGATGATAAGAATAAGTTAGTTTAGGAAGTTCATCAGCTTTCCCGACTAGGTATCCTCTTAGTTGATTCAGCAGAAAATAGTGTATGGGTATAGAACAATTCCGAATCTTCTCTAGTTTCTGAGGTAAAGGAAAAAAAAGATAGAGATCCTAGTCTTGTTAATCTAAAAGAGTCAGTCAGAGATTACAAACTAGAGGTTTTCTCCTAAGGGGAGATAGTATTTTGCATTTCCTGGGTCAGCTATGTGTGCCAGGTGTAGACAACTTGAATTAATGAATTTTTTAGAAGCGCATGGTGCACGTTACTCTATTCATTCAGATACCACTAAGATGTATTATGATTTATGGGAGATCTATAGGTGGAGTGGGAAGAAGAGGGATATTACATAATTAGTAGCTAAATATTCTATATGTCAGCAAGTTAAGATTGAGCACCAGAATTCTAGTGGGTCCATGCAAGATTTCAGTATTCCCACGTGGAAATGAGAAGAAGTGAGCATGAACTTTTTGACGGGTTTGCCTCGTACTCGTCATCAACATGATTCTATATGTGTTATCATATATAGGATGACCAAATAAGCTCATTTCTTTCTAGTCCATATCTCTTATTCTGCCGAGGACTATGCCAAACTTTATATTAAAGAGTTGGTCAGGTTACATGGAGTCCTAGTATCCATTATCTCAGATAGAGGTACCTAATTTACCACTTATTTCTAGAAAGCATTCTAAATGGGTTTTGGTACCCATATTTATCTTAGTACAACCTTCCATCCTCAAATAGATGGTAAAGCAGAAAGGACCATTCAGACTCTAAAAGATATGAAAGAGCATGCGTTGTTGATTTTAAGGGTAGTTGGGATGTCCACTTTCCTTTGACCGAGTTTGCATATAATAATAGCTATCATTCTAGTATTTAGATTGCTCCACTTGACTCTCTCTATGGTAGGAGATGCAGATCTCCAATTGGTTGGTTCGAGGTAGTGAGGCTGCAGTATTAGGGCCTGACCTAGTGTTTGATGCCTTAGAGAAGGTTCAGTTGATCAGAGGAAGACTTTGGGATGCTCAATCCCAATAGAAATTGTATACAGATGTGAGAAGAAAGGTTCTTGAGTTTTAGATTGGTGATTTTATGTACTTGAAATCCCTACCATGAAATGAGTAAAGAGGTTCGGTAAGAAGGGAAAGCTCAGTCACCGATGTATCGGTCCTTACAAGATTCACAGTCATTTTGGAAAGGTGGCATATGAGCTCCAGTTACCTTCAGATCTAGCTTCATTACATCTAGTATTCCATGTCTCCTTACTAAAAAAATGCAAGGGTGACCAAGCAGTCATAGTCCCCTTAGAGTATGTAAATATTCAGAAGGATCTCTCTTTAAAAGAGGTTCTATTCTAGATCCTCAATCATCAGATTCGCAGAGTGAGGAACAAAAAGTCCCCTTAGTCAAAGTTCTTTGGTGGAATCAGTTTGTAGAGGGATCTACTTAGGAAATAAAAGCAGGTATGAGGACCTAGTACCCTCACTTCTTCTCCGTAACCTCAGATCCAACTTAAGGTAACAGTATTCCTTAACTGTACTCTGTTCCATGTTCAACAATAATTATAACTTGGTATCCATTTTTGTTGCATATTCAGTCATGCATTCATGAATCAGTTCATTCATATACTCATGCATCCGATATGCATGTTCAGTATGAAAACCCAGCTTATCTATAGCTTCAGTCATGTATTCCATGCATCAGATATGCATGTTTAGTGTGTCAGCTCAGTCTATCAGTGTTTCTCAACATAATCAGTTTCATTTGAGGGCGAATGTTCCCAAGGGGGAGATAATGTAATACCTTGTATTTATCTAGCCTAAATTAACTCTCAATCCATGAGTTATCTAATGTAAAATTTTGTAAATACACAGTATTTTTTAGTTTAGAGCCTGCTATTGCGTAGGAAATTCAATTAGCTCTCCAACGATATAAAATTCACCGAAATCCAATAACCGGGTAGGAAGTTATTGCAATTTTATATTTTAGTCATTAAATATTGTCATTCAGGCCAGTAGCGCATTGCGGAGTATGTCAAAATGAAAATTGTCAGTTTCCAGTGAGATAACGCGATACCAGTGCATCGTGCTGAAACTTATTTTCATATTTGTCAATTTCTAGTGTACCAACACGATCCCACCCTATCTGATTAGTCCAAATTACAGAATCAAAGGGGCACCGTGATTCCACCGTGTCATACCAATCCCTAAGTTCCCAATTTTCTATTTTCAGTAGCCTGACGCAATCATGGCGTATCGCGCTAGAGGCCCAGTTTGGAAAGAATTTGACAAAAATTAAATATTTTGTCCAGGGTTAAAATAGTTTTTTCTCATGATTTTATTTCGCCCATGTGTGAGATTAAAGCCCTAAAAAATATTTTAAATCATTTGTTTATTAACTTTTCCCCCAAAATCAAAGTATTCTCTCTCAAGGAAACACACCCTAGCTTCAAAAAATCAAGAACAAGCCTAAGAATTCCTTCAATAGTCTTCAAGAAATGACAATCCAAGGTCTGTTAGGTGTTCATTCATAGGTTCCCTTCACCGATGAATTCCAAGAACCCTTTTCAAACTTACAAGATCTCAGATTTATGAATTTTATGTTTGAATTGAATAAACTTCATGCTCATGTCATTGTTGGGTCTTAGTCCATGATTAAATTACAAGCTTTCATGAAATTAATCATTATATATGTTGAATTACATGATCTTCATGATAAACACTTCAATTTACAATTTGATTAATGCAGCCATGATAACTGTGTATGTTGATGATTTTATAACCTAAGCATGCTCCCCATGTGTTTGATAAAATGCCTATATAGATGAATTAGTGCCATGATAGCATGATAGCATGTATTCCCCATTCATGAATAAGTAGATGCCTTACAAGTGTTTGATAAAATGTCTCTATGGATGAATTACGAATAAGTAAAACATGTTATGTTATTTAAGATCATGCCATGCTTTACCTTTCATGCTATTAAGTCCTGGGGGTATTAAATACCCGATAATTTAGCTGCTTACCTAGAGCCAGTGTTAGTTACAAAATAGTATTCAGTCATGTCATGATCAGTAGTACTCTTAGTCAGTTACAGAACTCTATAGAACTCAGTCAGTTATAGAACTTAGAAAAACTTAATAAACTCAGTATCAGTCCAGTCTAGTTCAGTGTCTTTCAGTTGGGAGTAGGATTCTGCACCAAGCGAACCCAAAGATGGGGGCTTACCTGCTAGTAGAGGGTGTGACCCTTAGAAGCAATCCTTACATTCTAGATCTACATAGACATCATAGGTTGAGGTATCAAACCTGCCAGTTTAGGGTTAATGAGGTGTTTTAACCTGCAAAATGAGAGTTCCATCATTCTCATTAGAGTACCTAGCAGATGAGGGTATCTCTTCAGTTGTCTTTACCCGTGGTGCGGTACTAACATCCTTCTTATTAGGGTTATAAATTTGACCCCAAGTCAGTTATCTTATATTATTTGAGGCATGCCAGTTAGATGATTACCATTTGCAGTTTTTATTTTAGTCTTTAGAATAGAACACAGTTCAGTTTTATAGAATTAGGACTATCAGATACAGTCAATCAGTACTAGTAACTCAGTTATAAGAAATCTTAGATTATCAGTTACTCTATATCAAAACTCAGTACTTAGTTTCAAAATAGCTCAGTTACAGTATATATATATATGCACAATATTGCATGCTTAGTATTTACAGCAGTTCAAATTATCCACGTACTCTCATGTTCAATTTCTCTATATCATTCAGTCAGCTATTATTTATGCGTATGAACCCTTGCATGCAGCCTTACCTCATCTAGCATACCAGTACATTCCATATTTGGTGCATACTCTTTCTTTGTGCTATGATATCTTATATCATAGGTTTAGATGCTCAGGTTCCTGACCGCACATATATAGATCCAGATTCAGTCAGTAGTAGATTTAGTACTCACTCCTTATCTATCAATAGTATTATTTTATTTCAATATTTCAGTAGATGGAGTTATTTGGGGGATTGTCCTATCAACTCCACTTTTAGACAGTTTCAGATTAGAGGCTTTTCAGTCTAGAGTTCAGACAATATTCAGTTTTATAGATTGTTATTTTAGTTGATACACTTTATTATTTTTTATAGATTTTGAACCATATGGTATTTTAGCCTATTATTCTAAATTTATTATAGTATCATGTTTCAGTGCTCACAACAGATATCAGTCATGGGTTAGATTGTGGTCCTTTGGGGTTGTAAGCATCGTGTAGTATCTGGGGTACCGAATCGGGGCGTTACAGTGGGGTTTATGAACAAGGCTACTCTTTCATCCTTCTTCCTAAAGTGCTTGGTTTTAACATTAAATTTACTAGTTTTGAATTAGGGTTGACACCCAACTAGACATACTCTTAAATTATGAAACTGCCATGATAATTAAAGCCTAATGTGCATAAGGAATTGCATATGTTCATGTTTTTACTTATAAGATTCATATTATTATTTTTAATTTAATTAGCTTTACTGGGATTGTTGAACGATTTCAAGGTGACTATTCAGCATGATGTTTTTTTATGAGTTTCTATGAATTAAAGCTTGAATTCTAAGTTCTAAGTACAAGTATTGAGTTTACTATAAGATTACGCTCTTAAACTACATTGATAAGTTTTATTACATTATTTAAAGAAAAGATTGATCTTTTGATCCTAAGAAATGATATGGAATCCACAATTGTTCATCCTTATTATGATTTATAGAAAGAGAAGCATCATTGGCTTTCAGTCTATAAACCCTTATGCTATTTTAAGGTGGATTTCATAAAGTATGAGCATACAAGTATTTTGGATTTCTTAATGTAGATGAGCGTATCCTAAATTCCTAGACACTATGGACACCTTAGGTTAAGATTTTTTCCAATGTGGATGAAGTATAGTGATCACATAAGATTAAGGTTCTATTTCGATGACAAGGGTAGCTCAACTCTCCTTAATGTGGGTGAGACATTGTTATCCATAGTAGCTCACATGGTTTACGTCGGTTACAAGAAACTCATAAAAGAAAGAATAAGAATCAAAGCTTCTAGAATCTAAGTTTTATGGCTCACTAAGTTATTCTTATGCTTCAATACTCTTGTTTATGATCTTGCATCCTTTTTTTTCATTCAAGATCAAGGTGTGTCATTTATACTTAGCATGCATTATTTGAAAGTTTAATATGAATATTAAATTATTGTTTTAATTATGCATTCACCCCTACATACTTAGTACATTCTAGAGGTAATAACTCAATATATATGTCTATGTGCTACATTGTCTTATAATGTAGGTTTTGGTGCTCTGTTCCAGCCACAAGATTGACTATGGGCATCATCACCTACATCCCGACGGTTGGTGATTCCTCATAGTCTGAGGACCTGATTTGTTAGACTCTTGTTAGTTGATGAAGTGTTCTAGTTATTTAATTTCTATTTACATTTGGGTCAGCAGGGATCTATGCCAATGGCTCTGTAGTCATTATTAAAGGCTTGTCACACTGTTCATGTTTTAAGTTTACAGAGTTGATAAAGACTTCCAAGTTAAAGACTTTTATTAATATATGAGATCTTTTACCTTTAGATTCTACCTATGTTAATTCACTTCTCGTGTCATTCAAGTTAAGTACACATTATGGTTTAGTTAGGACTATTCATAGTCTTAAGCACCGTGTGACGTCTAGGGGTACTTTCGAGGCATTACAAGTTTAGAGACTTAGGGACTTCTACTAAAGGTTTCAACCTAATTGATGTGTGAGCCTTTATTCATTCATCTATTGGTGGTAAATTTTGTGCCCAACTAAATATTGACTGATTATACTACATAACTCAACAATACTTGTATTCTGATGCTGAAATCAAAGTGATTTATCTTAAATTCTTCTAAATAAGATGCTCATGAAGGAGTAAGTGTTCAACTAACAATACATGAGATCCTAAGTCACCGAGTGTTTATAATCTTTCATCTTTGAAGGGTACAACTATTTATGGCAATTCTATAATCTAAATAGGATGGTGAATTTCTTTAAAAAAGTCCAAAAATATGGATTATTCAATATTTTGAGGGTTCATGGATTACAACTACACAATTATGCTAAATTTAATGGACTACATTAATTTAAGGCTCATTCATGATAAGAAGCTGAAGTACAAAGGTGTTCATAATGTTCATGAAACCATAAACTCTAAGGAATGAATTAAACTGATGTATTGAGTTAACTCAAAGACTCAATTGTACACATTGATAAAAACCCATAGAACTGAGAGTAGAAATATTGCCAAAATGTTTGAATTTGGAGCTTGAAGTTGAAAAACCTTATTTCTTGTTTTAAGAAGAAAAACACCTCTTTTTCTTTGTATTTTCTAAGTGTTAATAGAATACTTAGGGAATGAGGGATTTAGGTTAATTTAGAATTATTAATTAGCTTTAGAATAGGTAAAATATCATATTTTTGGGGTTTAAAAAATGGTGATAGACTAGAATAATCCTCTAAACCCATAACTAAAATGTTTGCATACAGTGACGGACGAACCCTCCAATGGTCATTGGATCTACCAACGATCATTGGTTGGCTCATTGATTACAGACTTATATTGGTGGCTTCCAGTACTCTATTAGATGAGCCAAGGGATGACTAATTGGTCCGTCCAATGATTTTTCCTTGGTTGGTAGTTTTGTATCCAAGCCAATCCAACATTGGAACCATGATTTCAACTAATAATCATTGGTTTTACCAATGGTTGTTGGTTCCTTTTATTCCTACGAGGTAATTTTATCAACTTGCTAGAATTTTTTCATGGTTTCATGTAGACAATCACCTCTTATAATTGTTGTTTCTAACCAAATTGTTTGACAATGCTAAATTAAAACACCTTGTTAGCTTCAAAAATGGGTTAACAACAAATTTGATGGGTTAGAAGAAAGACTCAAAGAAATCTCTTTTGGTGGGTCTTAAGATACAAATTCTTTGTAGTCTAAGAGTTATAATCATTTGAAGTTGGCTGTAGTAAAATCTTGTAAAACTTGTACAAGAATTTTATTGGTAAAAAAACTTTCGACTTGGATATGAGATAGGTGTTACTTTTGTATGTAATTTATTTCAAAATAACTTCTTATACTATCAAATCACTAAGCTTTGTTCTAAGTATACTAAAAATCTTATACAAGTATTTTATCGGTAAAAGAACTTTCAACTTGGATATGAGATAGGTGTTACTTGTGAATGTAATTTAAGTCAAAATAAATTCTTATACTATCAAATCACTAAGCTTTGTTCTAAGTACAATTGAAGTCCAAGCCTTATCTTAGTTTGGATTTTGGGGTGTTATTATATCTCCCCTTAGGGTTATTCGTCTCCAAATGAAAATTAAAAAAGGTAAAAGGATAAAGAAAGATCTACAATACCAACACTAAATTCTACGATCTAAAATTGACACTATTCCATAATCTATAACTGAAACACAAGTTGAGCTGAATTCATGAATTAATGCTATGACACGCGAGTAAATCAACAACACCAGATTGGGAGAATTAATTAAGAGCAAACAATTACCACAAGCTAGATCTAATTTTGAATGAAAAAGATGTATGTTTTGGTCATCATATCTTCTTCTTCTTCACATGTAGCTCCCTCAACTAGCTGATTCCTCGAAAGAACTTTCACTAAGGTGACTTCCTTATTTCCCAACTTACGTACCTGATTGTCTAGAATCCTTATTGGGACCTCCTCATTAGAGAGACTATCTTTAATACCCACACTCTTAAAAGATATAATTTAAGATGGATAACTGTTACACTTCTTCACCAAGAAAGACACATGAAAAATAGGATGCACAAATGCCAAATCTGGAAGAAAGTCTAACTCATACACTACATTGCTAATATGGCTAAAAATCCACAAAGGGAAAATATAGCAGGGTTTGTATTTCCCTTTCTTACCAAATATCATAACCCCTTTCATATGCAAATCTTTCAATAAACAATATCACCAATTGCAAACTCAAGTTCCCTTCCCCTCATATCGGTATAAGATTTTTGATGATTCTAAGCTATTTTTAGCCTTTTTCTAATTAGATAAACTTTCTCCACAACCCCATGGATTGAATTAGGCCCAATCAAAGTAGCTTCACCCAGCTTAAACCAACCACTAGGAGATCTACATCTCCAATCATAAAGTTTTTTCTACCATAAGTGTTTCAAAATAGTGCCATCTAAATACTAGAGTGATAGCTATTATTATAACAAAGCTTAATCAACGACAAATGGGCATGCCAACTACCCTTTAAATTGATTATACAACTCTGAACATGTCTTTTAAGATTTGAATGGTTTGCTCTACTTGACTATCTAAATGTGGATGAAAAGTTGTACTAAGATGAACTGGGGTTGCAAAACCCTTATAAAATGTCTTCTAGATCTATGAAGTAAACTAAGTATCCCTGTTAGAGATGATAATAAAAGGGAATCTTCACTAACTCCATCAAGTAGAGTCAAACATAATCCTGGGCTAAATCTAAATTGTGAACTAGTAGGAAATATGCTAGTTCAATCATACGATCTATAATAATCCAAATAGAGTCATGCTATTGGCATGTACGAGGAAACAATATAATGAAGTTCATATTCACCCTTTCCCACTTCCACGTAGGAATACTGATATCCTAATTTATACCAGCAGGTTTCTTGTTCTCAACCTTAATCTACTGGAAATTTGGACACTTATCCAAAAATTACATGATATCCTCATGTAACGCCCCGAGACTACCCTTTAGATGTCACACAACGCTTAGAACCACAAGTGATCAGAAGCTAACCCATGATACTGGCATAACTCATAAGTAACTAAAATAAATACATAAAAGTTGAAGTAATAAGAGAAAGAGATGTCTTTAGCTAAACATATTCAATACAAAGCTATTTAAAAATTTTGCATTATTGGATTATACAAAAAGGAAGCGAAAGTCAAATACATCAACTCTGACTGACTGTCTATGAAGCCTCTACTAATACTAACTACAGGTAGCTGGGACAAGACCCCCAGCTATCCTTAATCAATACAACTGAATAGAACATATAATATTGGAGCTATGTTTTACTAGAGTCCTCAAATTAAGAGAACTCATAATGTACTAGCTGGAAGCTATGCTCTATCTAATCATGGTGTTGTGGGCTATAATGAATACCTACATTATGAAGAAATTAAGCCAAAGAAATATGTGGTTAGTACTTTTTAATGTAATGAGTATGTGGGACATGCACTAATCATGAAAGTACTTAAAATATTGCTTTAAAATGGAGGACATAAACCATTTGCTGAAATATGCATATAAAATATGTCTTTATGTATAAACTATAAGGAATAGTGAAATTTCTAAATTATGAGATAAAATACTTCTATAAACTAGTAAGTGGTAGACACATAAATACCATATGTAAATATCAAGTTAAAGATGAATATGCTGTATGTAACACCTTGAATTTGTACCCTAGACACTACATGGTGGTCATAATCCCTGCAGATCAAAATAATGATGTTTATTTCCTATCTTTGAGATACTATAGAATATTTTTAGGAGTTCTCTACTTCTTGTAATCATTTTGTGCTAAGTATTTGAGTTTGTTTATAAAGCATTCATTTGACTTCAATCTTTCATAGATGGCCTCAACATGTGCTACTGCTACACGAGACAAGGTTCTCAAGAAGGAGCCTTGGGATCCTATCTCTATTAGTGGATGAGCTGAATATTGTGGAAAACCACGAGATGTGTCCCTAGTTAGGGGTCATGATATAAGATCTCCTCTAAACCCTATTCTTGCTCTTGTACTAGGGATACTTCTCCCTATCTAGTGGTGGGCTAGGTACCATTCTAGGCTGCACTGAGGTTTATTTCCTTTTTAGTGCTTAGATATGCTTTGGTTTAATTTTTAGGGCTGGTTGGTGCTGTAAAGACTGATTATACATAGTCTATAAATTAGAGTGGTATTGAGGCTCTTATATTTGAGGTTCCTTCTACACTAGTAGTTTCTCAGCTGATAGTTGCTCCATTAATGGTTTCCAGTTTGCTATGTCTACTGAGGAGAAGAATATTTGTGGGAGAATGGCTTCTCCTAGGTTTTCTGGTGCACCAAGAAATGATGCGCATTAGTTTGTAATTATTTGTGAGGATATGCTCCATAATTTAAGCCTTTATGAAACTCCTGGCATATATTAAGCTATATTTTAGTTGGACTTGGCTGCTCGACATTAGTGGAGAGGTCATATTGATCCAGTCTAACTAGATCTTCCACTCTAATATGGACTAAATTCTCTGACATTTTCTATATTCCTCGCAACCTTAGGGGTTACTTAAGAGATTAGTTTTTAAGAATAGAGAAGGGGTCCATACTAGTTATGGATTATGAGGATCATTTTCATGAGTTGTCTTAGTATTTTACTTCTACTTTGGGTATTGAGTATGATAGGGTTTGTTGCTTTGCTTGAGAGTTGAGACTTCCTCTTTGGATGTCTACTTAGAGTTTGGTTCCTATAGGAAAGTCTTTTGCTGAAGTTTTTTATCATGCTCAGGTGATAGAGGAGATTCATCTAGAGGCCAAAGGGACAATGATAAGAGACCAAGATTTTAGGGAAGTTTAAGTGGGAGCTGTAGTAGTTCCCAATTTAGAGGTTGAAGTTTTTATGGTATATATTCTTTGTGCCCATTATATCATCCCTAGAGTTAGCCTAGTCGAACTATTCAGGCAACTCTTTAGATGTTTTTATGGTATATATTTTCCACACCCATCTAGTCCCAGTGATCGCCTTGGTCAGAGGCTATTATTGCTTCGGCTCAAAGTGTTTCTTCTTTAGAATAGTTTATTCCTCAGCTAAAAGTGATTTTTTTGTTATAAGGGTAGTTCTTAGGCTGCTCAAGGTAGTTCTCAATTAGAAAGTATAGGAGATCGATCAGGTGCCCAACAAGGAGGTAGACATAGGTAGTTATATACAGTACATGCTAGGCTCACGGATGATCCTTTGAATGATATTGTTATAGGTCTAATTTTGGTGTATCATTAGTCGGCCCTTGCTTTAGTTGATCCAAGATCCACTTTTTCTTTTATATCTACTTATTAAGCTCCATGATTTGAATTATCTTGGGATTTATATTCTCTGCCATTGCATGTTTGTAATCTCGTAGGTGCTTTTTTAAAAGTGAATTAGGTATTTAGATTATGTGTTTTGACTATTAGAGATGTTGATAGTAATGCTAATGTTATTATTCTGGAAATGGTCAGTTTTGATGTTGTTATGGGCATAGATTGGTTATCTCACAATCATGCGATCATGGATTATTTTGTAAGGACAGTTACCTTAGCCATGTTTGGCATACCCCTGGGCGTGTGGTAGTGAACATTTTACCATTAGCCAAGTGGGATTATGTATTATTTTCATGCTAGGATACTTATTTCTAGAAGTTACAAAACTTATCTCACTTATATTTGTGATGTTAGTCTGGAGAGTTCATCGCTTGACTCTATTTCTATAGTTCATAAGTTTCCTAATCTTTTAAAAATAGTTCTTCCTAGTATTCCCAGTGTATGTGAGACTAAGTTTCTTATTGATCTTGAGCTTGGCACCCAACCTATTTTTATATCACCTTACCATATAGCTGCTATTGAGCTTAAGAAGTTGAATTTTTAGCTATAAGATATTCTTGGTAAGGGTTTTATTAGACCGTATATGTCTCCTTTGGGTTCTCTTATGTTCTTTGGTAAGAAAAATGATGGTTACTTATGGATTTGTATTGATTATAGGAAGCTTAACAAGGTGACATTAAAGAACCGTTATCCTATGCCTCGCATTAATGACTTGTTTGACTAGCTTCAAGGTGTAGCAGTGTTTTTTAAGATTTATTTAAGGTCTTGTTATCATCATTTTAGGATTTAGGCTGAGGATATCCAATGATAGCTTTTAGAACCTATTATGGTAATTATGATTTCTTAGTGATGTCTTTTTAGTTGACTAATTCTCCAACTTTATTCATGTATTTGACAAAACTGTGTGTTAAGACCTTATTTGGATTTGTTCAGGATTGTGTTCATCAATGACATCCTTCTGTATTCGAGAAATAGAAAGGAGCATGAGCAACCATTGAGACTGGTGCTCTAGCCTATGAGAGATCATGTGTTTTTGCCAAGTGCTCTAAGCGTGACTTTTGGCTTGATTCATAGACATTTCTTGGGCATATGGTATTTAAGGATAGGATTATGGTGACCACATAATAATTGAGTTTATTCATGATTAGGATAGACATACATCTCTGATAGAGGTTCATAGCTTTATGCTTGACTTGTTATAACAATTGATTCATCCAGTGTTTTGGTATAGATTATGTGCTTATGACCATACTGACTCGGAAGGAGGTTCCTTTCCAATGGTATGAGATTTGTGAGTCGAGCTTTGAAATATCAAAGATTTTCTTACTTCAGTCCTTATTTTGGCTCTTCTTATAGATGGTGAGAGATTTGCTATGTATTATGATCCTTTCGGTGTTGGTTTGAGCTATGTTTCATGCAGTAGGGTCGTGTTATTACCTATGATTTGAGCCAGCTTATGATGCACAAATGCAACTACCCCACGGATAATTTACTGTTGGCGTCGATAGTTTTCATGCTTAATATTTAGAGGCATTATCTTTACATTGTGGATTGTGAGATTTAGACTGATCATAGCCGTATTTAGTCTATTATGACCAAGAGGGAGCTTAATTCTAGGTAGCGTAGATGGATGGAGTTTCTTAATGATTACCATATTTCTATCTTGTATCATCTGAGTGTGGCAAATATAGAAGTAGATACCTTGAGTCAGAACGTAGTGAGTATAGGTAGCTTGGATTGCATTTCAATTTCTCAACGGTCGGTTCCATAGGAAATTAATTCCTTATCCATGTTAATAGTTTGCCCTGATATTTTAGACCCAAGAAGGATTCTTGCTAGTGTTGATGCGATCTTCATTATTTGAAAAGATCCAAGATTGTCAATGTGAGGATGGTAAGCTTTGTGATCTGGTGCTACATGGTGAGTCCAAGAGGATCTCCTTAGATCTTAAGGGTATTTTGAGATTTAATAGTAGCATTTTTGTTTTGCAGTATCGATGATTGATTCAGTTGATTCTGCATGAGGCTAACAACTCAAGATATTTTATTCATCAAAGTATAGGAAAAATGTATAGAGATTTAAGACAATGTTATTGGTGGAGTGGCATGAAAAGAGATAGGGAAGATTTTATAGCTCATTTCCTATGTTCTCAACAGGTAAAGGCTGAGCATCAGTGACCTAGTGGATTGAATCAAAAGTTGCCCATTCGCATATGGAAATGAGAGAGGAATACCGTGGACTTTCTTAGTAGTTCACCTCAAAATTCCCGTGGTTTTGATGGAATATGGGTTATTGTGGATTGGCTGAATAACTCAGCAAATATCACTCCCATTGAGATGTCCTTCATCACCGAGAGGTTGTCTTGTATCTATGTTAGTGAGATAGTACATTTGCATGGTGTGCTAATATCTATCATTTTAGTCAGGGTTCCATGCTCACTTCTAGCTTTTGGAGAGCTTTTCAAGAGAAGTTGGGTACTTAGGTAGACTTTAGTACAACATTACATCTGCAGACAGATAGCCAGTCAGAGTGAACTACTCAAGTTATTGAGGATATGCTCATATCCCGTGTAACAAAATTTAGAGGCTAGTGGTAGCAACACTTAGCATTTACAAAGATTTCATAAAATAATATTTATTATTTGAGTATTAAAACGAAGTCCTTTGAGGCTTTGTAAGGTAGGAGATGTCATTTTATGATTTTAAGGTTTGAAACTTCTGAGATTAGACCCCATGGTATGGATTTTCTACGAGAGTCAGTAGATAGAGTTAGGGATATTTAGTTTAGGTTGAGAGCAGCATAGAGTAGGCAAAATGCCTATCTAGACCATAGGATTCATGCCTTTAGATTTGGAGTTGGTGATCGAGTATTCCACTATGTATAACCCATAAAGGGTGTGATGAGATTTGGGGGAAAGTTTAAGCTTAGTCAAAAATATATTGGATCCTTTGAGATTCATTACACTAATAGTGATGTGGCTTATGAGATTACCTTACCTCCAGATTTTATTACTGTTAATCTGGTCTTTCATGTTACTATGTTGTGGCGATATATTCCTGATCCATCTCATGTGATTAGTTAAGATTCAGTATAGTTGGAGGATCGGTTGACCATCGTCGAGGATGCTGTGCTCATTTTTAATAGTGATGTTGAGAGGTTGCCCACTAGGGAGATTCTTGTACTTAATATTCAGTGAAGACACCACTTATTGGAGAAGGCCACTTGTGAGTTCTAAAGTGAGATACAAATCCAGTATCCTCACCTATTTGAGACTTCAGGTACATCCCTGTCCTTAACTTTCCCAAAGAAAAGATCCTTTGGTAGTGGATATTGTTATGACCCTTCAACACATTTTCAATATTTCTGCTTATTTTGGCAACTAGAGCTTTTTTATAGCTTCCCCAAGTCATATGACTTGCTGGAACTAATAGTTTCATTATCGGGTGACTAGTTTGGTTTTTAGAACCATTTTCCTATTTTGTAGTCTTCACTAACTCCAAATAGCCATGGGAAAAAAACCTGTCAAATCACCTCGTATTTTAATTTTGACTATTTCAACAGCTCAAAATGTAAAGTTTAGGCTAGAAAGACTCTTGGTTTGGGTCTCTAGGTACCAGGGATCATTTTGATCTATCTGTTGAGAAGTTAAAAAAATGGAATATAGGTGTGGGACCCATATTTTGTCAAAATGACCTTGGATAGAAATATTGACTAGGTTATTTAGTCTAGAACATCGAATTTGATATGGTTGTATAGTCTTTTTGCATATATGCGATTTTGAATAAATTATGAGGGGTTAGGGAAGACCTGGAAAATTGAAAGTCTCAGCCGTATCTAGTGCACTCGCTTATAGAGTGTCAGGGAGCGCAATCATGATACTATTGGCAGGCACCAAGTGCAATAATTGTAGTACCCTTGTTGCGATAATAAATTTTCCTTGGTAGTCTTAAGATATGATGATCGCGAGGTGTCGGGTCACGATAGCAATCCCCAAACAGATAGGAAGTGTATAAATACCTTAGTTTGAACTCATTTTTGACCTTTAATCATCCGTTCTCTTGAGAGTTAACCATTAAATATTTAGAAGGCTTAGTATTAAAGCTTGTGGGTGATTGGGGAACTTGGATAACGATTATTTTTATATTCTTCTTTTGATTTGAGGTGAGATTACTCTAAATTCATCATTGATTTTCACATTCCTTTTCCAAAATCCCAAGAACTTGAGGGCTTTATTTTAGCACCCGTGTAGCTAAGATTTCACCCATTTTATGGGAAATTACTCCTTGATCATGAGGGAATATTGAGTTGGCCTTGGAAATATGATTTTCATAAATGGAACCCACATGGGATGTTGATGTTATTTTTGGACCCAAAGAACAATGGTTAAATATGGGTATCATTAGTCTTTAATTAATGATTAGATTATGATTTTTGTAGCTTGGCATATTACACAAGCTTTTCAGAAGAGAAAGTTGATGATTTAGTGGGTTCTTCTAGGTTCTTTGGCATCCAAGTAGACTAGATTTTCCTCTCTCTATAGATTGAGCTAGTTCATTTGTTCGATTTTGGATGGGTTTTAGGTGTTGTTATTATGAATCATTACCCTTGGGTTAGTTGAATCATGTAGGTTATTGATAAACAATATGTTAGGCATAATTGATCTAGTTACTTATGTTTTAGGTAATATCTCTATCTTAGGGAGAATTAATGGTTGTTTAACATCTAAAAAGTTATTTTAGATGCCTTAGCCTAGTGTAGGGTAGAATATACCATAGAATGTATTTGGGGATTTAAAATGGGCCCATTGACACAACTTAGGCCAAGATTTATGCTAGTTCTTAAAAACCTTTACATGTTTGTTATACACGTAGCATCTTCTTAATAGGGAAATATTGAGAATATTTACACTTGATCGTAATGTTGGTTTGATCTTGAGCCATGATGCTTAATATTATGCAATTGGTTATCTTACTAATTATGCATATATATATATATATACATATATAATTATATATATTGATTATATAAATAGATTATAGTCTGAAAGATACTGATAATATTGATGATACCTTTATTGCTTTAAGTTTGGAGAATGATTATGATGTTGATTATATACCCGGTTTGAGTCCAAAAGGTGATTATGACATTGTTGATATAATCATCGGTTCAAGGACGTCTATTCATTATATTTACCAATTTAAGTTCAGATATACACTATGCTATGATAATATATTTACTATGATACAATAATATTATGGTTTGATGTTGATAATGAGGATGACATTTTAAGTCCGAAAGAGAGAAATAGTCACAGTGTTGCATGAGATTGATTGATCTTAGTGGTGTCATGAGATTTGGTAAATCATGGTGGTGGGTTTTGCAATTGTATTTGTATCTTCAAGGCTTGTGGGAGCTTGTGATGGGTTATTTACTTTTTCACACTAATTGGATTATGGAGGCAAATTTGTAATTGTAATTCCATGTGTTTGATTCTTTATGTTATGATATCATTCTAGTTAATTTACTTATTCACAATGATATTTGAATAATTTCAGGTTTGTTTCATTACCTTGACTTAGCTATGTTGTCTTGCATTTTATATTATTTATATCATGATTTAGCTTAAGTGGCTGATGATGCCTCGTAAGTACCTGTGGTTTTAGTACTCATACTACACTTTTGCACCTTTTTGGTGAAAATCTAAGTAGTAGCTGTCGTTGTTGATTCGACGATTATGTTATGGTTGATTTTGAGATAGGGTGAGCCCTTCGAGTTGGAATTGCCTTATTTCCTTCTATATTACTTATGTCTAGTCTTTTATTTTGAGACAGGATTGTATTGACTATTCTAGAACTAGGGTTGTGTATATAGTAGTTTATGTACTAGCTCTACCAGGTCATGGGATGCATTTGTGTATTATTAATTATCCCTCATCTATTGCCATTACCTTGTCTATTTGTGATTTGCATATGTAATTTTCTGCCTTATATTAGGAATCTTTCACTAAGTTAACCTATTGGGATTATCTATGAGTTACGATTTAAATTACCTATTGGCGGGGTTTAGTAGGTGCCATCATGACTCTTAAATTAGGTAGTGAAAAATTCATATCAAAGCGTAGGCTACCCCTGTATTGTTGGTAGAAGAGCAAGTGTCTAGTGGAGTCCTGTTGATTCAAACGATGACATTCATTTCCAATCTTTAGGAGGCTATAGGTCATTATTAGGAACTCTCACTTCTTTCCCTCATTTCATGATAAGTGTCCGATTTGATTTATATAACATTCCTTTGACCTCACATTTTTTCAGATGGCTAGGGTACTAACTACTGTAATATGAGTCGAGGGTCTTAAGACTGAGCCTAGGGATACTATCACTGTTCATGGATTGGCTAGAGGTATTAACAATAATGAGATGTGTCCCCTACTAGAGGCCATGATAGAGGGACTCCACTAGACCCTATTCTTGCTTCTAAGCTAGAGATTCTTTTTTCCCATCCAGTTGTAGGTTAGGGACCATCCTGGGCTCCACTTAGGTTTATTTATTCTTTAATTCTTATAGATACCTTGTTTCATCTTTTGGTGTTGGTCGGTGGTGCATCATCTTATGGTGCATAGTCTACAGATAAGAGTGGTACTTAGGGTCCCATAGTTGATGTTCCTCCTGCACTTGCACTCAATAATTTCTTAACTAGTGGTTTCCAAGTCTGTTGCATCTGCTAAGGGGCAATAAATATTGTGTATACTTTTTATATTGGCTCTGACTAGGTTTTTTGGTGCATTGAGCAAGGATGTATATGAGTTTTTGATTTTTTATGAGGATAGGCTTTGTTATGTGAACCTTGTTGAGACTCGTCGTGTGTATTACACTACCTTGTTGTTGTACCTGGATTCTTGACATTGGTGGGGAGGTCTTCTTTATTCCAGGCTTGTTGAATCTTCCCCTCTAACATGGTCTCAGTCCTTTGAGCTCTTCTTAGACAAGTATATGACTCACAACCTTAGGGATCATTTGAGAGATTAGTTTTCAAGATTGGAGTAGGGCTCCATGATAATTTTAAAATATGAGGTTTATTTTAATTAGTTATCTAGGTATGCTCCTTTTATATTGGGTACTAAGTATAAGATGGTTTATTGCTTTGTTAGTAGATTTAGACTTTCTCTTTACATGTCAACTCAGAGTTTAGTTGCTGTTATAGGTCTTTGTCTGAGGTTTCTTATCATGCTTAGGCATAGAAAAGGTACATTGTGAGGCCTAAGGGAAATAATAAGAAACTTAGATTTTAGAGTAGTTTCAGTGAGATTCGTAGTAGTTTTCAATTTAGAGGTAGCAGTTCTCATAGTAGATACCCTCCGTGACAATAATATCAACCTCAAAGATATCCTTATCGTCCAGTTTAGGTAACTTTTTAGAATACAGAAGAAAGTTAGTGTAGTGTATGTGAACGATCTCGTTAGGTTGGTGATTAGTTTTTGAAAGGTTCGTCATTAAGTTATTCTAGTCATTATGGTTACATCAGTTCAGTCAGACCTATTGGTTCTGGTTAGCTCAAGGCACATATTATAGTTGTGGATCTTTTGGTCATTATGTGCGTTAGGCCCTAGTCATGGGGCAATTGTTGCTTTATCTCAGAGTATTCCCCTTTTTAAGGTAGTTCATCCCTCATCTATAGGTGGTTCACGTGGTATTAGGGGTGATTCCTAGGGTTATTAAGGTAGTTCTCAGTTAGGTAGGATATGAGACTGGCTTGGATCCTAGCCATCTGGCAAGCATGGTTAGTTATATGAAGTACCTGCTAAGTCCGAGGTTGAGTCTTTGGATGTTATTGTCACATGTATGGTTTTTGTGTTTTATCAGTTGGGCCTTGTTTTATTTAACCTAGGATCCACTTATTCTTATATATCTAATTGTTATGCTTCATAGTTAGAGTTGTCTTGGGATTTATTATTTGTGCCATTGCTTGTATTTATTCCCCCCGGTAATTCTTTAGTAGTGGATCAGGTTTTTCGATCATGTGTTGTGATTATTAGAGATATTGATACTCATTCTAATCTTATTATTCTAGGCATTGTGGATTTTGATGTTATTCTTGGTAAGGACTGGTTATCCCACTATCATGTGGTAATGGATTATTTTGCCAAGACCACTACCTTAGCTATACCCGGCATATCCTTAGTTGTGTTGCAGAGAGCAGTTATCTGCAAGCCAACAGGGATTATTTCTTATTTTCCTTATAGATATGTATTGATTATAGACAACTTAATAAGGTGATGGTGAAGAGCCATTATCCTATGCCTCACATTAATGACTTGTTCAACCAACTTCTGGGTGCAACAGTGTTTTCTATGATTGATTTAAGGTCTAGTTATCATCAGTTGAGGATTCAGATGGAGGATATCTCCTCGACAACTTTTTGGAGCTATTATGCTCATTATGAGTTCTTAATGATGTCTTTTAGGTTGACTAATGCCCCAACTGTATTTGTTGATATGATTAACTGAGTGTTCAGACAATATTTGGATTTCTTTGTGATTGTGTTCATCAATGACATCCTTGTGTATTTGAGGAGTAAAAAAGAGCAAGATCATCAATTAAGAGTGCTGCTTAAGACTTTCAGAGATCATTTGCTTTTCGACAAATTCTCTAAGTGTGAGTTTATCTTGAGTTAGTGACATTTCTTTGGCATGTTGTGTCAAGGATGACATATGGTAGACCAGATAATGATTAAGACTATTCGTGATTAGGCTACACCTACATCTTTGACTGAGGTTTGTAGCTTCATTGTCTTCAATGGTTTTTACATATAATTCATTGAGGGCTTTACAATGATTTTAGTATTGATTGCTAGATTGACTCGGAAGAAGGTTCGTTTTTGATAGTTCGAGGTTTGCGAGTCGATCTTTGGAAAGCTCAAGGATTTTCTCACTTTAGCTCCTATTTTCGGTCTTACTAGTAAAGGTGAAGAATTCACTGTGTAAGTTGATGCTTCTAGTGTTGGTTTAGGTTTTGTATAGATGTAGTAGGGTCGTGTTATTGCTTATGCTTTGAGATAACTTAAGGTGCATGAAGGCACTATCCCACTCATAATTTGGCATTAGAGGCTGTAGTTTTCATATTTACGATTTAGAGGCATTATCTTTAAGGTGTGTATTGTGAAATTTTACCGATCATCGCAGTCTTCAACATCTTATGACCCAAAAGGGCTTTAATGCTAGGCAGCATAGATGGATGAAGTTGCTCTAGGATTATGATTTTCCCATCTTGTATCATACAAGAAAAGAGAATATGGTAGTAGTCGGTATGAGTCAGAAGGTGGTTAGTATCGGTAGATTGGCTTGTATTTCAGTTTATCAATGGTCGTTGGCACAGGACGTTCATATTTAGCCAACTTGATGGGGCACCTTGGTATTTCAGATGCTAAGAGGAGTCTATCTAGTGTTGAGGTGAAGTGTTCTCTAATTGAGAAGATTTGCGATTGTCAGTTTGAGGAAAGTAAGCTTCGCTTCATTCCTGTTCTAGTGTTGTGTACTAATTCTAAAAGAATCACCTTGGATTCTGAGGAGATTTTGATACTTGATAATTGCATTTGTGTTTTAATATTTTGCATGACACTTATATTTCTAGATATTTTATTCATCTGGATACAACCAAGAAGTATAGAGATTTGAGACAACATTACTGGTAGAGTGGAATGAAAAGAGATATGGAAGATTCTGAAGCTCATTTACTTTGTTGTCAGCAGGTAAAGGCCAAGCATTAGTGACCTAATGTATTAATTCAGAGGTTTCCTATTCCCATGTTGAAATAGGAGTTGATTACTATAGACTTGTTAGTTATTTACCTCATACTTTACATGGTTTTAAAGGTATTTGGGTAATCGTAGATCGGTTTACCCAGTTGGTACATTTCATTCTTGTGCAAATATCCTTCAGCGTTGAGTGGTTGTATCGTATATATGTTAGTGATATAGACTATTTTCATGGTGTGCCGATATCTATTACTTTAGATCACGGTTCTGTGTTCACTTCTATCATTTGGAGAGTTTTAAAGAGGATTTGGGGTACTCAGATGGACCTTAGGACAACTTTTTAACTGCAGATAGATGGCCAGTTAGAGCGGAATGCTCAGGTTATTAAGGAAATTCTCTTAGCCTATGGTATGTATTTTAGAGGCTAGTTGGAGCAACACTTAGCTTTGGTAGAGTTGGCATATAATAATAGTTATTATTCGAGTATTGAGATGGAGCATTTTGAGGCTTTGTATGGTAGGAGATGTCGTACTTCCATTTGATGGTTTGAAACTTTGGAGACTAGACCCTGTGGTATAGATTTGCTTGATGAGTTGTTGGATAGAGTCAGGGTTATTCAGGATAGGTTGAGAGCGGATCAGAGTAGGAAAATGACCTATGCAAACCGTAGGCTTCATACCTTGATATTTGGAGTTGATGATTGGGTATTCCACTGTGTATCGCCCTTGAAGGGTGTGATGAGATTCGGAAAGAAAGGCAAGCTCAGCCCCAAATATATTCGACCCTTTGAGATTCTTCAAACCATTGGTAAGGTGGCTTATGAGTTAGCCTTAACTCAAAATTTTTCTATTTTCTATCCGATCATTCATGTTTCTTAGTTTTGGAAATATATTCCCAATCTATCTCATGTACATAGATAGGATTCAGTCTAGTTGGATTAGCGATTCACCATCATCGAAAAACATGTGGTTATTTTGGCTAGTTATGCCAGGTAGTTGCGCACTAGGATGATTCCTGCAGTTAAGATTTAGTGATGACAATGCCTAGTTGAGTTGTCCACTTGGGATATCAATATCGAGATGTGGATGCAATATCCATACCTATTCGAGACTTCAAGTATATCTTTCTTCTTTAATTTCACGAGAAAAAGTTCATTTACTAGTGGATATTGTAATTACCCTTCAGGTCATTTTCCATATTTTCACTTATTTTTGTTGTTAGAGATTTTCTAAAGCTGCCCCAAGTCATTTATGTCTTATTGGAACTAGCAGTTTGATTATCAGGTAGTTTGTTTGTTTTTTATACCTATTTCACTATTTTAAAGTCATCGCAAGTTCCAAAAGTCCACAGGACAAAACCCTTAGTCAAATTAACTCATATGTAAATTTTGAATGTTCAAACAACTCTAGAATATCAATTTTAGGCTAAGAGGACTCTTAGTCTAGGTCTTGAGGCACCCGATCTTATGTTGACCAATTGGTCAAAATGTTAAATAAATGGAATATAGGTGCGGGACAGATTTTTTTTCAAAACAACCTTAGACAAGAATTTTAACTTCCTTATTGAGTCTATAACTTTGAATTTGCTATATTTGCATAGTCTGTTTGCACATACCAGATTTTCGATAAATCCCGAGAGGTTGGCAGAGACTTGGTAAACAATAAGTCTCAGTTGTATCTAGTGCTCTCGCTAATATGAAGCCGTGGATGGCAATCGTGATACCCTTGGTTGGCCCACATACCGCGATTGTAGTGCCCCTATCAGAATAGTGACTCACCTTACCAGGCTCAAGATGTATCGATTATGAGGTGTTAGTTCGTGATAGTGATACCCGAACACCTAGGAAAGGAATAAATACCTTTTCAACTCGTTTTGCCCCTTTCTCGTCCATTCTATTATTACTTAAACCCTAATTATTAAGAATTTTTAGGATTAAAGCTTGTGGGTGATTTGAGAGTTTGGGTAAAGATTATTTCACAATTCTCATTTCGCCTCTTCCTTAGCTATTCTCTTATTACTTAATCCCTAATTATCAATAAGGCTTAGGGTTAGAGCTTTTGGGTGATTTAGGAGCTTGGGAATCAATTGTTGCTTGATTCGTCTTTGGATTTGAGGTTAGATTTCACTAAATTGATGGTTGATTTTCCCATTCCTTGTCCACAATCTCTAGAAATTGGGGGCTTGATTTTAGATCTAATATAGCTCAAATTTCACCAGTTTTTAGGGTAATTACTCCTTAAGCATGAGGGAATGTTGGGTTGGTCTCATAAATGTAATATTTTAATTGGGCCCACATAAGATTTTGGTGTGATTTTTGGACCTGAAAAACAATGGTGCGATATGAGTATCAGTATTCTCGCATTGATGAGTAGAGTTAGATTTTGTTAGATTGGCATCTTGCATAAGCTTTTTGGGAGGGAATGTGTGTGATTTAGTGGATTCTTCGACCTTTATAAGCATCTAGGTTTTCCCTTCTGCATAGATTGTACTAATTAATAGTATGTTTATGATATTGCATATGATTTGAGATGGATTTTAGGTTTTGATATGATGAATCACACCACTTTGGTTAGTTTACTCAAGTAAGCTATTCAAAAATTGTAAGTTAGGCATAATTTATCTAGTTTCTCGTTTATAGGTAATATTTCTATCTCACAGCTTATTAAGGCTTGTGTAACATCTAAAAAGTTGTTTTAGACACCTTAGCCTACCAAGGGTAGAATTTGACTTAGAATTTATTTCATGGATTAGACAAGGGTCATGTAACCTACCTTAGGCCATGATTAGTGCTAGTTCTTTAAAACCTTTACACGTTTGTAATACGCCTAGAGATTGCTTAGTAGGTTAAGCTTGAAAAGATTAGCACTTGATTGCTATGTTGGGTTAATTGTGAGACTTGATGTTTATTCTTATGCTATTGGTTATACTACTGATTATATATATATATATAAATATATATATATAAATATATTAATGCTGATTATATTTACCAAGTTGATTCTTGAAGTTGATGATAATATTGATGAATATATACCTGGTTTGAGTCTTGAGGATAATTATGACATTGATGATACATTCACCAGTTCACATCTGACTATTGATTATATTTATCGATTCATGTTTGGATATACACTATGTTATAATGATATATTTTCTATGATATGATAATATTTGGGTGTGATGTAGAGAATGATTATATCAGTTTTAGTGTGGAAGTGAGAAATAGTTACAGTGTGGTATGACATAGATGGATCAAAGTGGTATCATGAGAGTTGGTAAATAGTGGTGGTAGGTTATGTTATCTTTTTTGTACCTTCCATCTTATGGGGTCTTGCGATGGTTTACTTTTCCATACTAGCTGTATTATGGAGGCAAATTTTAATTTATGATTTCATGTGTTTGAATCTTTATGTTATGATATTATTCCCGTTTATTAATATACTTATGCACAATGATGTCTGAGTAATTTCATATTTATTTCCTTGCCTTTACTTAGTTATGTTATGTTGCTTTTTCTAGAATTTATATCAAGATTTAGCTCAGTCGATCGATGATGTCTGCTGAGTACTTGTGGTTTTTGTACTCATACTGAACTTTTATACCTTTTTATGCTATTTCGAGAACTAGTTATCATCGACGATTCTATGATCGTGTTTTGGATGATTTATAGATAGGGTGAGCTATTGAGTCAGAGTCGCCCCATTTCCTTCATATTTCTTATGTCTAGTCATTAGTTTTGAGATAGGATTGTATTGACTTTTCTAGAACTTATGTTATTTATGTCATACTTCTCATACTAGCTCCACCAGGTGTTGGGATGGATTTCTAAATTACTGATTATCCCTCATCTATTTCTATTACCTTGTTTATTTACAAGTGACATTTGTTATTTTTCACCTTCTATTGGGCATCTTTTTCCAAGTTAACCTATTGCGAATAACTCTGGGTTATGGTTCAGCTTTGTTACATCCTTAGAATTTTGGCATTAGAATTTTTCCAGGAATTCTTTTGTGTTGACCCAATATGACTCATGGGTATGAGCCGTATATTGAGAATGAGGGGTATGGCCCATTCGTTTGTTGATCAATATTGGTTGGTGTGATGGATAGGTTACAAGAATGGATAAGTCTTGGGGGATAAGAGTTGTATGGTTGGGTATGATTCGTATCTAGTACTCATATAGTTAACTATGTTAAATCATCTTAGTATTCTATTCTGCCAGGGATACGGATAGAAGATTCAGATCGTATGCGTTAGAGACTACTTGGTTGGATGATTCATATGCTGGACAGTGTTTGGTCCAGGGGTTGGGGTAGGATACGAGTTACAGGTACCACTCATATTGGATGGGTTCAACTTGTATGGATCAGCCATATCACTGTGAAGGGACTTTTGTGCAACTTAAGTGGGGGTATGCTAGAGTTTTCCCTACTTACTCTAATAGTATCCCATGACTTCTAGCCTATTTGGGAGGATAGTTTCCTTATTATTTCTCTTTTTGACACTTAGAAACTACTCCTAAACAATCTAAAATTCTCTTAAGAGCTTTTGGGTAAGAAAGCTAGGGTTTCATCTTGAGGACTAAGTTGGGGCTTGCTTTGGTGATTTATTTCCATCCATTCTTTGGTATAAGGCATGTTCTCTTTCCATATTTTTAGTTCCAACTATATGAATTTACTATTGGTTTTCAGGATTTTATTGTTGAATGCTTTTGGGTTTCCAAATATGATTCAGGGGTTTTGTTTATGAATATTTTGTTATGGTTTCAGAATCTTTTTAATTATGCTTTTCTATTCATTAATGGTGGTTTTGGATAATTGGATTATATCGGAATGGGTGTTTGTAATTGGAATTGGTTTTAGATATTTATTATTCCACCAATGTGTTTGAAAAAATGCTTATAAAGATATGTTCATTGCATTGACTTCTTTTAAATGGAACTCTTGCTTGTTTTAAACTTGGTAACATATTTATGCATGGATTAAATAGTTTGGAAAGGTAAATGGCTAAATAGTTATGCTTGTGGGGTATGAATCCGCCTAAGTGGATTTAATTTTGTAATTAGAAGGGCACCTAAGTTCTCCTTCACCTACATGTGGTTGGCTATGGATAGTTCTTCTAAGTATGGTTGGTATGACGATACCACCACTAAATGGCCTTGGTTAATAATTGGTAAAGGTATTGCTTGGAAACAATTTTAATTGGGCATTAAAGGGGGAGTTATAGCTAAGCCGTAGAAGGTGGAGGTCCTGGGGGGACCAAAACTATAAACTTATATTTTTAGGTATGATGTTGGTCTTGGTGGACCGTGTGCATGATGTCATACCTCGTATTGGGGGATGCACTAGTCATCCCAATAGGATATTTCCTGGTTCCTGTGGCTACACGCAATGGGGCCCTTTTAGCAGGGGGAGCTTAACCCATATTTCCCATGGGTTCTTTAGGATGGTAAAAGCGACACAACCCAAGTAAATATTTTAAATGCATGCTAAACCCTGTTCCATTTCCCAACACTTATATATGTATGGTTGTGTGCATCATGGATGGTTTTACTTTATTTTATAACTAGAATTATTTTATCCTTATCTTTAGTTAATGCAAGACATCATCCACTAACCCGTCTTCTAGTGGCTGTATACCCAAGCTATACAGGAACCGGCTATTCTACTCCTCCTGTCTAGGACGCAAATTTGGTATCAACATTTGGACTTAAGTACTGAGCTTCAATATTTTTGGAAGGCTCTATTTCATATTATGGACATTTTTTGACATTTTTATTTTATTTTGGATATTTGTTTTTGCCATGGTTTGGGGCTTGTCCAAAGCAGAAATTCATACTCTTTTGGATAAAGGATTCGTGGAACTTCTGGGGGATTGTATGTGTAGGATCGGTATGCGTGTTGGCCTTGGCATTGGAATAAGTTCGGAGACTGGCATCATCGAACAGGATTTCTCACTATTCCATCATATTTTATTTTAGGATTGATTATCATATTACTTTTTGGTATTCTCTTTAGTTATGGGCTTTGGTTTGACTTGGTTTGGTTGGATGGTTGATTAGGTACGGTTAGACATGGTTAGGTTAGTAATGGTTATGATCCTATCCTAGAGTCTTCATGAGAACATTCATGCTATTTTGTCATATGCTCAAAATTTAGCCATCTACGACTAGATATAGTTGGTTAGATTGGGTAATAGGGTACAATCCTAGTCTTGGTTGGACTTGGTATGCCCATTACGTCTAGGACCTTCTTTGGGTCGTGACAAGTTGGTATCAGTGCTTTAGGTTTATAGTAAATTGTGAAATCCATAAAGTCGTGTTAAGTAGAGTGTCTTTTAGGGGTATGCAATGTGCCTCACTCATAAGAGATAGGACATTTAGAAATGTTTCACTTTCTTGGTATTCTATATTCGAGCTTAGCATCAAAAACTTTGGAAATCTTCTTTAATACTTGTTTGTTTGACTTTCAGATCATGCCTCGTATATCTTAAAAATAAGGAAATCCTTCTGTCCTATCTGGGGATGATGCTGAAGGGGTACGCCATATAATGGAGGTACATCTTTGATCTCAGAGTCTAATTTTTTATGTTACTCGGGTTCCTCCTAATTCTAATAGTTCTCCTCAGGTTCTTTAGGGCAATGTGATGAATGGGAAATATTTTCAATCAGTCCATATTAATGCTCAGTTTGTAGCTGCTCAGGTTAAATGGTGTGTATCTTGTTGTTTGTCTGTTGAGGCAATAAGGATTGTCCAATTTATGATGATGGGCCCTCCTGCTATTACTAGATTAAAGGTGGAGTAGGATCCCCAAGGTTTTTTGGATAAAATTAAAAAGAAATTTTCAGTGATGCAGGCTACCAATGTGGAGGGGTGAACTTTGCAGCATATCAGCTCAAAGATATTGTTTATCAGTGGTATGATGAGTGGGATAGAAATAGGGGTGATGTAGAAAAATCTGAATTGTGAAAGGTCTTCTTTAATGCCTTCTTGGATTGTTTATTTCCTCAAGAGCTAAGGGAAGCTAAGATGGAGGTGTTTGTGAATCTTAAGAAATGAAGAATGACTTTCAAGCAATATGCCTAGATATTCCATCAGCTATCGAGGTAAGCTCTTGACTTGGTGGCTAATATGAGAACGAGAAAGAGAAAGTTCACTTATGGGTTGAATAGAGAGTTGATGTTAGAGAGCATGACTAATTTACTCATTAAGGATATGGAATTTTTGGGTTGACTGTCCATATCCAGCAAGTGGAGAATGAGAAGGAGGCAGACGAAGTTTAGGGATAGGTAAGGAAAGAGGGGAAGATTTTCTAATTAGGGAGGTGTGCAGTCCCTGGGTTGTCGGGATGCTGGAAAGTAGCAGAATAAGATATCGGGGAGATCAATTTACTTCTCTACTACCGGTGCCCCTTACCCAAAGCTGTTGGGAGATAAGCGTCATCAGGGTGATCACAATTTTTTAGCACAAGGTGCCAAATATTAGGCGAATGGAGGTCAGTCAGTTTTTTTATTCCCTCCTTGTTAATTCTGTGGTCAACCCCATCAGGGTTATTGTGAATAATATAAGGACAAATTCTTTATGTGTGGCCAGCCAGGTCATCAGCTCAGGGATTGGTTTGTTAATATGGTCGCTACAGGGCGAACAAGGTTCCTGTGGCTTCATCTTCTACTTCTACACCTGGTGGTGTTGAATCAAATTCTGTTACTACTCCTGGTTCTAGTGTTGGTCAAAACAGGTTCTATGCTTTGGTGTCCTGGAAGGAATTCGAGGCATCACATGATGTCGTTACTGGTACATTGTAGCTCTTTTCTTACAATGTATATTGTTTTCTTTATTCGGGGTGCACTATTTCTTATGTGACTCCTTATGTGGCAGTATCTTTTGGTTTTGATCCCGTAGTGATTTCGTATCCATTTTATGTTTTCACCCCGGTAGGAGACTCAGTTATTTCAAAAAGGGTCTATAGAAGGTGTGAGGTATTTATTATTAAAATGCATACTTTGGAGGATTTTTTTGAGCTGGGATGGTGGATTTTGATGTCATCTTAGGTATGGATTATACTCCATTTATATAGCATTAGATTGTCAGACCTGAAAGGTTATCTTTAAATTTCCAAGTGAACCGGTTATAGAATGGGAAGGTTGTTCTTCACCTCCTAGGGGAAGGTTTATTTCTTATCATAGAGATAGGAGGTTAATTTCCAAGGGGTGTCTTTATCACTTGGTCCGGTTTAAAGATTCTAACTTTGAAGGTCCTTCTTTTACAGTAAGTAGCTGTGGTTAATGAGTTACTATAGGTCTTTTCGGATGATCTTCCTGGTGTTCCTCCGGATATGGAAATAGGGTTTGGTATTTATTTTCTTCTGGTTACTTATCCAATATCTATTCCTTCATATAGAATAACTCTGGCTGAGTTGAGGGAACACAAAGAGCAATTTATGGATCTTCTAGATAAGGGGTTTATTTGTCCAAGAGTTTCTCTGCGGGGTTCACTGATTTTGACTGTGCGTAAGAAGGATGGTTCCTTTCCAATGTGCATTGACTACATATAGTTGAATAAGGTAATGACCAAGAACAAGTATCCGCTCTTGAGGATATATATTTTGTTTGATCAGTTATAAGGTGCCAATTTATTTTCAAAGATAGATCTTCAGTCGGGGTACCATCAGCTTAAAATTAGGTATGTGGATAACCCTAAGATGGCTTTTCGTACTTGGTATGAGCATTTTATGTTCTTTGTGATGTCATTTGTATTGAATAATGAAGCAAAAAATTTTATGGATCTGATGAATAGAGTTTTTAGGTAGTATTTGGATCTATTCATCGTTGTGTTTAGTGATGATATTCTAGTTTATTTGAAGAGAGAGGTGGATTATAGGAATCACCCCCGTATGGTGTGCACACCTTAAAGGAACAACAATTGTATGTCAAGTTCTCTAAGTGTGAGTTTTTTTTAAGTATTGTCACTTTCTTAGGACATATTATTTCTAGTGAGGTGAAAATAGTTGATTCTCAAAAGGTTGTATTGGTGAAGGGGTCTCCTAGGCCCACAACTCCATCCTACGTTCAAAGCTACTTGGTTTAGCCAGGTATTATAGGAGGTTTGTGGAAAGCTTCTAGTAATTAGTGTCTCCTTTGACTAAATTGACTTAAAAGAAGGCTAATTTTTCTTGGTCAGATGCTTGTGAGAGTAGTTTTAAGAAGTTAAAGGATAAGCTCACTTTGGCTCTAATTCTGAATTTGCTAGAAGGGAATGATGAGTTTGTGGTTTGTTATGATGCATCTCGGGTAGGACTTGGTTGTGTTTTTATGCAGCATGGGAAGGTGATTGCCTATTCTTCTAGACAATTAAAGGGGAATGAGAGGAATTATCCTACTCATGATTTGAAGTTGTTGGTGGTTTTCTTTTAGTTTAACATATGATGACATTATCTGTATGGTGCTCATATGGATATCTTTTCTGATCATAAGAGTCTACTGTACGTGTTGATGTAAAAGGAGCTTAATCTCAGGCAAAGAAGATTTCTTGACCTTCTCAAAGACTATGATATGAGTCTTCACTACCATCCAGGTAAGGCTAACATGGTTACTAATGCTGTTAGCAGGTTGTCTATTGGAAGTTTGGCTCATATAGAGGAAGGAATGCAGGAATTAGTGAAAGATATTCACCTCTTAGCCAATCTTGGAGTTCATCTCTTACATTTTAAGGATGGTGTTGTGATGGTGCAAGAAGTGGTTTGATCATCTCTTGGTGCATAGATTAATGATAAGCAAGTGCTAGATCCTATGTTGAAGAAATTCAATTATTTATTGGTGGGAAAATATGGCGGTGTTTGAGATTGGTGGCGATGGTACTTTGAGGTACCAAGGGATGTTGTGTGTTCTTGATGTCGATGGTTTGTAATAATGGATTTTGGCTAAGGCACATGAGTCACGCTATATTGTTTATGCCATCTTGATAAAGACATATCATGTAGTCAATGAGATCTATTGGTGGGATGGTATGAAGAAGGATGTCGTTGATTTCATAGCAAAATGCATGTGTCAATAGGTTAAGGTTACCACATGAGGTCTGGTGGATTGCATTAAGAAATAGAGTTGCCTAAATGGAAGTGGGAGACAATCAATATGGATTTAATTATGGGAAGTAGTTATCTAACCGACAAGCCCCAAATTATTGTAATATAGCTGAGTTGGGGTCCAACCTGTAACTCCAATTGGAAGGGTGTCAATACCGCGCCACTGGTCAGGAAAATCTATGAGTGAGCCTCATATAACAGGTAACTTTAGTGAGAATGGTAGGAACTCTCACATAATAGGTTAAGCCAGCTCATCTACCCTCATATAACAGGCTATGATGTCTAAACTAATGCTGGCTACGTAGTTCAGGAACACAAGGATGGATTCTAACAATCACACCCTCATATAATAGGTGAGTTACCATCCTTGGGTTTGCTCGTTTCTAATCCCTACTTCCATCTGAATAGACACTGAACATAATTAACTGAACTAGACTATACGAATTTCATGGAGTTCCGTTGACTAACGGAATACTACTGAGATTTATGAATTTACTGAGATTTCTTGAGTCACATACTGACTGAGTTCTATGGATCATGGTTGGACTGAGGATATCATGAAACATGACACTGGCTCTAGGTACCCAACTATATTTTTCAGGTACAATACCCCCAAGACTCAAAAAATGGAAACTTACGAAGCATGGCTTTCTTGAATACATTGCCAACATCAACAATTCATATTACGATAGTAGGGGATATTTCATGAAGCACATGGTTATCATAATCTTGTATATCGCTTAGAATGCACATGATCCTATCTTAACTTCATCATTTTAATATCATAATTATATCATCACGCATTTGTATTACACAATAATCCTCATGGAAATCATTTTAAACATAGGGAAATACGTACATTGATAACTTGGGTCATAGTTTAACTATCAAGCATGATTTCCATTCTCCTAGGCATTTTATCAAACACTTAGATTGCATGATAAAGGCTTAGGCATGAGCATGAATTTAATACAACCTTACTTCACAAATCCACACAATTTCATGATTTTAGTCCACATATTAGCGTAGTTTCATAAAGACATAATAAAGGTTCCATCTTAGAATTCATATAACAATAAAACTTGAACATAATTAAGTTCATACATTGAATATCACAATTTGTAATATAAAACTTGATTCTTGGGCTTCATGGATGAAAGGAGTCCATGAATGAACACTATGCATACCTTCGATTGAAGATTCTTGATGATTCATAAAGAAATTTGCTTGGGCTTGGATCCCCAATTGAAAACCCTAATATGTTATTGAGAAGATCTTAAGGGAAGTGTCTATATTTTGGTGTAAATGGGGCTTAATCCTGCATTTTTGACTTATATAGGGGTATAAGAATTAACTAGTTGCCCTTTAAAATGCGGACATTTAATGACTAAATAACTAGACACCGACAATATGGGCGTCGCGGTGCGCTAAGGTTTTGATGCTATACCCGATACGATGCATCATAAATGTGTCGAGCCTCAGTTGTTTTTGCTCTGTCTATCTACGCAACTAGTGACCAACATAATTAACAACGTGGCGCACCAAGATCCCATTGCTCCTCTGTTTTGGACTTCTAAACTTTCTCAAAATGAGTTTTGAAAAATCGGAAACTTGTCCGAGAATATCTATTGACCTTCCTGATCATAAATAAACAAGAATATAGACTATTAATGGACGTTAAGGTGGAGAAATGAAGTTTCCAACTTTTGAAGGCTATAATTAAGCTAAGTCTGGGCACCTAGCTAGAATTTTCTGAGTCTGTGACGCCCTTTGCAAGCTTAAAGGACTGAATTAACCTTAAGTATTTTATGGGGTCATACAATATCTCTCCCTTAAGAATATTCATCCTCAAATAAGACTGACTAACATGGGAGAAATGATAGAATGAAACACATACTAAGCATCAATGATTGGAACATGATCTTATGACTGACATGATTGATAACTGAATATATCATACTGAACATGCATATTTGATGCATGTGTAGCTGATTCGTGAATGCATTACTAAGAGTTCTGATGAACTGGGTGTCTCACAATGAGAATACATGTCTGATGAATGACTATATAACTAGAATAATACATAAATGCATGAATGAATGTGGAGTGGTATTCAATACCAAGTTTATAATGGAATTCAGAGCATGAACTGAGTACCAAAATTGTAACTGAAGTCTAAACATAAAACTAAAAAACTTAAGGAGAACTATTACCTTGAGCTCGACCTGAGTTGGTAGGGAATAGGTGAGGACACTTGGCTCGTATATCTATTTCTGTATCCGAAGTAGCTCCCTCAAGGGACTGATTTTGCCAAAGAACTTTGACCAAAGGAACTTTTATGTTCCTTAGGCTCTGAGTCTGATAGTCTAGGATTTTGAATGGAATCTTTTCATAAGAGAGGTTATTCTGAACGTCTACGCTTTGAATAGGGACTACAACTGCCGGGTCACCTATACACTTATTGAGCGAAGAGACATGGAAAACTGGATGAACTGAGGCTAGATCTAAAAGTAACTTGAGCTTATAATCGACCTTGCTGAAATGACTGAGTATCATGAAGTGATTGACATATCAGGGATTGAGCTTTCCATTCTTGCCTAATATCTTTACTTCCTTCATGGGAAATATATTAAGATAGACATTATCAATAATATCAAACTTGATATCCTTTCTGGGCATATCTGAATAAGTCTTTTGTTGGCTCTGAGCAGCCCGGAGTCTTTCTCTGACCAACTGGACATTCTTTTGGGCATCGAATACTAAGTCAGGCCCTATAACTGAAGCCTCACTAACTTAGAACCAACCAACCAGAAATCTGCATCTTCTACAACGCATAGCTTCGAACTGAGCCATCTTAACTGGAATGATAGCTATTGTAGTATGCAAACTCAATCAAAGGCAAGTGGTCATCCCAACTACCCTTGAAATCAATTGCTCACGCCCTTAGCATATCTTTTAGATTCTGAATGGTCCTTTCTGCTTGACCATCTTTTTGAGAATGAAAGGTTGTACTAAGATAAACTTGGGTACCAAGACCCTTTAAGAATGCTTTCCAAAAATAAGAGGTGAACTGGGTACCTCTATCTGAAATAATGGATAATGGAACACCATGTAATCTGACCAACTGTCTGATATAGAGTTTGGCATAATCCTTGGCTAAATAAGAGGTATGGACTGGAAGGAAATGAGCTGACTTGGTTATTCTGTCTACAATGACCCAAATTGAATCATGCTGATGACGAGCGCGAGGCAAACCCGTCACGAAGTCCATTTTCACTTTTTCCGACTTCCAAGTAGGAATACTCAACTATTGCATGGACCCACTGGGCTTCTGATGCTCTATCTTTACCTTCTACTATGTAGAGCACTTAGCCACAAACTTTACAACATCTCTCTTCATCCCACTCAACCAATAGAATTCCCGCAAGGCGCAGTACATCTTTATGGCCCCTGGATGAATAGAGTAGCAGACACCATGCAGTTCTGTAAGAATTCGCTGCCTTAAGTCATCTATATTTAGAACACACAGACAACCCTAACTACGTAGAACACCATCTCCCCCTTGGGGGAAAACCTCTACCTTCTGATCCTTGACTGATTCTTTCAACTTGACTAGACTGGGATCTCTATCTTGTTTTTCTTTCACCTCAGAAACAAAAGATGATTTTGAACTACTCTGAACCCATATGTTACCCTTCTTTGTATCGACTAAGCGAATGCCTAGTCTGGCAAGCTGATGGACCTCCTAAGCTAACTTCTTCCTGCTGTCCTTAACATGAGCAACACTACCCATAGACAGTCTACTGAGAGCATCGACCACTACATTAGCCTTTCCCAGATGATAAATGATCTTCATGTCATAATCTTTTAAGAGCTCTAACTATCTTTTCTGATGAAGATTGAGATCTTTCTGAGAAAAAAATACTAAAGCCTCTTATGATGTATGAGTACGTCTATATGAACTCCGTATAGATAATGCCTCCAAATCGTGAAGGTAAACACTACGGCTGCTAACTCAAGATCATGAGTAGGATAATTCTTTTCATGGGGTTTAAGCTGTCTGGAGGCATAGGCTAGACCTTACCATGCTGCATTAGGACACAATCCAAACCTACTCTGGATGCAACACAATACACTACAAACCCATCTGAACCACCTGAAATAGCTAATACTGGAGCTGAGGTAAGTTGAGTCTTCAACTCAAGAAATCTCTTTTCATAAGGATCTGACCACTGAAACTTTACTTTCTTCTAAGTCATTCTGGACATAGGGGACGTAATAGAAGAAAATCCCTTAACAAACCGTTTATAATAACCAGCCAAACCAAAAAACTCCTAATGCTGATGGAGAGATAGGTCTGGGAAAGTTTCTTACTACTTTAGTCTTTTGAGGATCTACTCTAAAGCCATCACTGAAAATAACATGATGAAGGAATTCTAGTGACCTTAGCCAAAACTCACACTTACTGAATTTGGAAAATAGCTGATGATCTTTGAGAGTCTAAAGTACAATACTATGGTGGTTTGCAGAATCATACTCACTGATGGAATGGACAAGAATATCATTTATAAAGACAATGAAGAACAGGCCTTAGTACTATTTGAACACCCGGTTCATCAAGTCCATGAAAGCGGCTGGGGAATTAGTAAGACCAAAGGACATGACTAGAAATTTAAAGTGACAATACTGAGTACAAAAAATTATCTTCAAAATGTCACATTCTCCGACATTGAGCTCATGATAGCCGAATCTAAGGTCTATCTTAGAGAAATAGCTGGCACCATGAAGTTGATCAAATAAATTATAAATTCTTGGAAGAGGATACTTGTTCTTGAACGTTACTTTATTAAGCTGATTGTAATTAATGAACTTTTTGAGAGAACCATCTTTCTTGCGTACGAATACGACTAGTACACCCCATGGGGATACGTTGGGTCTGATGAATCCCTTTTCCAAGAGATTTTTCAATTCCTTGAGTTTGGCTGGTGCCATTCTATATTGAAAAATAGTTATAGGCTGAGTATCTACAAAAAGATCACTACCGATGTCTATTTCCCTTTTGGGAGGACTACTTGGAAGATATTTAGGAAAGACATCTAAATATTCATTCATGGCTGGGACTGATGCAAGACTGGGAGTTTCAGAGCTACAGTCCTTAACATGAACAAGATGATAGACACATCCTCTAGGTATTATTTTCCTTTCCCCAAGGTAGGAAACAAGCTGTCCTCTAAAAGCTGGAGTACTACGCTTCCATTCTAGGATAGGTTCTTTCAAAAACTAAAATCGAATTGTCTATTTCTACATTCGACTGTCGCATAGCAGGTAAGAAGCCAATCCTTACTGAGAATGACATCAAAATCAGTCATCTATAATTTGACTAAGTCTGCTGAAGTGACTTTTTAAAATATCATAACCGGGCAGTTCCTGTATACCTATCAGACTATAGTGGTTTTACCCATTAGGGTAGATAGTAAAAAGGTTTCTACTAGAATTTTAAGGATTGATCCTGAAATCAACTACTATATAAGGAGTTACAAAATACAAGAAAGCACCTAGATCTAGCAAAGTATAAACAAGTACATGAAAGATCTGTAACATACTAGTAACCATATTAGTAGAAGTTTCCTGATCTTGCTGGGACTGGATAGCATAAAGATGATTTGGGTGCTTCCCATTAGTAGCACTGGAGGTGGCACCCTACAAGTTTGGGCAACTGAACTAAGCTGAGGAACGGTTTTGCTGATCCTGAGGACCTGGCTGAGGACAGTCTCTGACTCGTTGGCCTACCTTGCCACATCTAAAACAAATATCACTGCCAGCTCTGTAAATACCATGATGGTGCTTGGCATAAGTCTGGCAAATTTGATAGGTACGGGCACTGCTAACACTGCCCTACAACTTAGATCATGGCGCTCTATCTCTGTAACCATCTATGAAACTAGGATCTAGAGCACTAGCTAAAAAAGGAGCTGGAACTGATGAATTCGTAAGAAATGGAGAATGGTTTCATCCTTCTAATTTGGGCTGATCAAAGTTGAAACTACCTGTCTTTGCTATTTTATTCTACTTTTTCCTCATCTTAATACTTTGCACTTCTATCTGTTGGGCATGAGTCATAAGCCTGGCTAAAGTCATTTCACTATTCAACATTATAGACCTAGACTCACTGACCATACTATCATTTACCCCCGACATAAACTTACTCATCTTGGCCCTGCTGTATGCAACCACATGAGGGGCATATCTATCTAATTGAGTAAATTTAAAAGAATACTCCTTCACCACTATGTTACCCTTTCTAAGGTTGATAAGCTCTAACACCTTAGCCTCTCTTAACTCTTGGGGAAAGAATCTATCTAAGAATGCAGTGACAAACTACTCCCACTCAATAGGCCCTGCATTATATGGCCTTTCCGACTTCCATTGTTTAAACCAATTATGAGCAACGTCCTACAACTGATATGCATCTGGATCAGTGCTCTCACTAGAAGTAACCCCCATAATATCTGTAATCTTCTAAACTTGATTGATGAATTCCTGAGGATCCTCATCTGACTTAGACCCGAGAAAGGATTGAGGATTTATTGGGGTGAAGTCCTGAATCCTGGCTCTAGCTGAACTAGCCATTAGGTTGGTCAAAATGATAGCTGGTCATTCATTCTGAGTAGAAACTGAATGAGCAAGAGTAGTGAATATAGCTCTAAACTCTCCACGAGAAAGATGTTCGCCCAAAGGATTTTTGGGCTGAGGGGCTGACTCATTCCCATTTCTTCTTTTGGGAGGCATGTTCTGAAGAAGAAAGGGAGAAATAGATTAGACTGAGAGATTAAATTAAAATAATGCTCACTGGCATGACGTAAACACTGAAATAGGGAAAACTATTCTTAAAATATCTCATAGCCTTCTTTACATAAATGTGGTGCACAACATACCCATGTGCAACACTAGACTAGATGCAACTTTCAGATTTCTTAAGAAACTATTGAACCTCAGGCTCTGATACTAAGTTTGCAACACCCCAAATCTTATACTCGGAATACTATACGGTGCCTATGACCCTGAAGGACCACAAGCTAACCCATGAATGATAGGCCGTAAGGTTCAGTGCTGAATATAAATGATAAAAACATAACATCTGGATGGGATATTAAATACCTAAAACAACTAAAATAATTGTCTAAACATGATAGTCTGAAAAGCCTCTAACTGTCTGAATAAGGAATTAATGGGACATGTCCCCAACTAACTCCATCTATTGAAAGCTAAAACTAAATTAATGAAATAACTCATAATATCATCCTCAAATGATGAGGACTCATTGCTAAACTTTGTTGCTACTGATGTTTTATAGATCATGCTTCTAAAGCTGTGGTATAAAAACACCATAGTGTAAATACGTCAGTACAATTGAATGTACTGGTATGCAGTGGGATAGGTTAAATGCAAAGGGTTCATATGTAGGAACTATACTAACTAGTTGGATAACATGAATAAGAGAATGCATGCATGAATATGTAATAACTATAACTGAGATCATGATAACATGATTGCTGATCCTGAGTACTGATAACATGAGATACTGATAGCTTCATAACTAAAATAACTGATGCTAAGTGTTTGTATCTGATTGTCTACTATCCTGAGTTGACGGTATCTGACAGTCCTAAATTCTGAAGAACTATCTGAGTTTTTTTACTGAAACTGTATGATTGTATCTGACAGTCCTGATCATGTAACTGATACTGTGGGAAGTATTTATCTAACCGGCATACCCTAAATAATTGCAATGTAGCTGAGTTGGGGTCCAATCTTTAACCATAATTAGAATAGTATCAATACCACGCCAATAGTACGGATAATCTGTGAGTGACCCTCATATAACAGGTAACTCTGGTGATAATGGTGGAAACCCTCATATAATAGGTTAAGCCACCTCATCTACCCTCATATAATAGTTGATGATGTCTCAATCTACGCTGGCTATATAGTTTAGGAACACAAAGATTACTTCTAAGAATCACACCCTCATATAATACGTGAGTTCACTCCTTGAGTTCACTTGGTGCTAATTCCTACTCCCATATGAATAGACACTGACCATAATTAACTGAACTGTACTAGACTAATTTCATAGAGTTCCATTAACTGATGAAATACTACTGAGATTTCTAAATTTAATGAGATTTCCTAAGTCACATGACTGACTGAGTTCTATGGATCATGGTTTAACTAAGGATATTGTGAAACATGATATTGGCTCTAGGTACACAGCTATATTTTTGGGGTACAAATAACCCCTGGGCTCAATAGAAGGAAACTGAAAAAGCATGACGTTCTTGAATACATGGCCAACATCAACAATTCATACTACGACAGTAGGGGACATTTCATAAAGCACATAGTTATCATAATCTTGTATATCACTTAGAATACATATAATCCTACCTTAACTTTATCATTTTAATATCATAATTATATCCTCACGCAATTGTATTACAGAACAATCCTCATGGAAATCATTTTAAAAATAGGAAAACACGTACATTCATAACTTGGGTCACAATTTAAATATCAAGCATAATTTCCATTCTCCTAGGCATTTTATCAAACACTTAGATTGTATGATTTAAGGATTAAGCATGAACATGAATTTAATACAACCTTACTTTGCTAATCAACCCAATTTCATGATTTCAGTCCATATATTTGCATAATTTTGTAAAGACACAATAAAGGTTCCATCTTGGAATTCATACAATAACAACACATGAACATAATTCAGTTCATAGAATGAATATAAAAATTCATAATTTAAGACTTGATTCTTAGGATTCATGGACGAAAGGAGTCCATGAATGAACACTATGCATACCTTAGATAGAAGATTCTTAATGATTCATAGAGAAATTTGCTTGGACTTGGATCCCCAATTGAAAACCCTAATGTGTTCTTGAGAGGATCTTGAGGGAAACGGCTGTATTTTGGTATAAATAGGGCTTAATCTCGTGCTTTTGACTTATACAGGGGTGTGAGAATTACCTTTTTTCCCTTAAAAATACATACATTTAATGACTAAATAATTAGGCATCGACGCTATGGGCGACGCAACGCATTGAGGGTTTCGATGCTATACACGACATGGCGCACCGTAAATGTATTGAACCTTAGTTATTTTGGCTCTGGCAGTCTGCATAATTGATGACCAACGCAATTGGCGACGTGGAGCGCTATGGTCACATTGGTATACTATTTTGAACTTCAAAACTTGCTTGAAACGGATTCAAAAAAATCCAAAACTTATTTGGGAACATCTATTGACCTTCCTGATCATGAATTAATAAGAATATAGACCATTAATAGACGTTAAGGTAGAGAAATAATTTTTTAAACTTTTGAAGGCCAAAATTAAACTAAGTCTGCATACCTTGCTAGACTTTTCTAAGTGTGTGACCCCCTTGACAAGCTTAAAGGACTGAATTAAGCTTAAGTATTTTACGAGGTCTTACAATATTCTTGAACTCATCTTTATTTTCTAAGTTTGTTAAAGGAAAGATTAACATCTTTTTCTATTTGTTTTTGAATGTTGATGAAGATTTGGAATATGTTTGATAATTCAAATAACTTTGTGTGTGGTTACCCCACCTTGTCCATCATTCAAGGACAAATATTCCTAGCAAGGAAGAATGTTACATCCAGCGTTTTTGGCCTTAGAATTTTTCCAAGAATTCCATTCTTTGGACCCAATGAGACTTATGGGTACAAGCCATATATTTGGGTACAAGGGGTTGGATTAGTCGTATGCTGACCAGTATTGGTTAATGGGATGGATGGGTTAATATAATGGATACGACTTTAGCGATAAGAGTTGTATAGTTGGGTATGAGTCGTAGTTCTTGTATCGGGGGCAATGTTCAATACTCTTAGTATTCTATTATGCCAGGGATACAAATGAAAGGTATGGATAGTATGCTTTTGATATGACATGGTTGGATGAGTTGTACACTAGATAGTGTTTGATAAAGGGGTTGGGGTAGGCTACGAGTGACGGATACCACTCTTATCGGATGGGTATGACTCGTATGGGTTAGTCATATCCCTATGATGAGACTATTTTGCAACTTAAGTGGGGGTATTCTGGATATTTCCATACTTAACCTAATAGGATCCCACGACTCCTAGTCTATTTTGGAGGATATTTACTTTATTATTTCCCTCTTTAACACTGACAGACTACTCCTAAGCAATCTAAAATCCTCTCAAGATCTTTTGGGGCAAGAAGGATTGGATTTTATCTTGATGACTAATTTGGGGCTTGATTTGGTGATTTCTTTCCAACAATTCTTTGGTATTAGACATGTTCTCTTCCAGCACTATTATTTCCAACTAAAGGCATGATTTTACTATTGGTTTTCATGATATTCTTATTGAATGCATTAGGGTTTTCAAATATGATTTGGGGATTTAGTTTATGAATGGTTGGTTATAGTATGCCATGGTTTTAATTATGCTTTTCTATTCATTAATGGTGGTTTTGGATAATTTTATTATATGGTAATGGTTTTTTGTAATTGGAATTGATTTTGGATATATATTATGCCCCCAATGTGTTTGACAAAATATTTATAAAGATATGTTCATTGCATTGACTTCTTTTAAATAGATCTCTTGCTTTTTTAAAACTTTGTAATAGATTTATACATAGATTAAATGGTTTGGAAATGTAGATGGCTAAATGGTTATGCTTATGGGGTGCGGATTCCCTCAAGTGGATTTAATTTTGTAATAAGAAGGGCACTTAAGTTCCCCTATACCTATATGTTGGTGGCCACGGGTAGTACTTGAAAGTATGGTTGGTATGACGATGCCACCACTAAATGGCCTTGGTTAATAAATGATAAATTGATTGCTTGATAATGGTTTTAATTAGGCATTGAAGGGGGAGGTATAGATAAGCCATGGAAGGTAGATATTTTCGGGGGAATGAAACTGGAAACTTATATTTGTCCTTATGAGGTTGGTTTTGGTGGACCGTGTGCAAGATATCATACCTTATTTTGGGGGATGTATTTGAACCCATATTATCAGTGAATGATTTAGGATGGCAAAAGCTACACAACCTCGGTAAAGGTTTTAAATGCATGCTAAACCTAATTCCCTTTCCCAGCACTTATGTATGTATATTTTTATTCATCATGGATGGTTTTACTTGATTTTATAACAAGAATTATTTTAACCTTATCCTGATTCATGCTAGCGATTAATTGCTAACCCATATACTGGTGGCTGTATACCTATGCTATGTAGGAATTTGCCATTTTACTCCTCCTATCTGGCATACGGATTCAGTATCAGCATTTGGACTAAAATGGTGAGCTTCCATGCTTTTGGAAGGTTCCATTTCATGTGATAGACATCTTTGGACATATTTATTTTATTATGGATATTGGTTGTGGCCATGGTTGAGGGCATGTCACAACCTGATATTCTTACTTTTTTGGATAGAGGAGTTATGACACTTCTGGGGGTTGGTATGGGCAGGATCGGAATGGTTGTCGGCCTTGGCATTGAAATAAGTTGGGAGGCTAGCATCATCGGACATGATTTGTTACTATTCTGTCATATTACATTTTGGGATTAATTATCATATTATGTTTTGGTATTCTCTTTTGTTATGGAATGGTTTATGGCCTTTGGTTTGGCTTTGTATGGTTGGATGGTTCATTGGGTACGGTTAGACTTAGTATGGTCAGTCATGGTTTTGACGCTATCCCAGAGTCTTTATGATAGCATCCATGCGATTATATCTTATTCTCGAAATTCAGCCCTCTAAGATATAGATGATTAGGTTGGGTAACATAGCGCGGTCCCCTATTTTGGTTGGACTTGGGAAGCAAATTACTTCTTGGCCCTAGTTCGGTTTGTGATAGAATTACCTACTATTCAGGTTTAGTAGGTTCCATCATTACTTGTAAATCGGGTTGTGATAGGACCGAAGGCGATCCTTTTTTAATCCCTAAAATTCTTTATATGGAAAATTTTACCTAGGCTAGTCTAAGTCATCCAGATTTGCTTTTAGATATTAAAAAAGCCTTAAGTAGCTCTATGATATAAACTCTACTAAGGACCTAAGAAACTAAGCCAACTACACCTAACTTATTATTTCTAGATAACCTAAATGGTATGACTAACAAAAGTAATGTCATTTGTATCGCCTATACCTAGAACCCATCCCAAATCTAACATAATATCATAAACATACAATAAAGTGGCTTAATCTATAAATGAGAAAAACCTATCCTATCTGGATGCCGAAGAAAGTTTGAAAAATCCGCTAAATCACCGAATTGTCCACAACCAAAATTTTCTCAAAGTGCCACACTATCAAATCACTATCTACTTATCAAAATGCGAACAATGATACCCCCATTTCACTATTGAGGTTCGAGTCAAAATAATGAAAAAATCCAATGTGGTGCCCATTTTGCAAAAATTGCCTTTCTGAAACCAACTCAAGTCCCCATATGTTCAAGGAGTAATTACCATAAAAATTGTTGAATTCTTAGCTATATTGGTTTTAAAACAAAGTCCTTAAGGTTTAGCGGTTTTCGCTGGAGAAAAAGGGAAATCAACTATGAAACTGAAGAAATCTTACCATAAATTAAAGGAAAATAGTGTAATTAATCTTTTCCCAAATTCAAAAATCACCCACAATTGTTATTCCTATGCTATATAATACTTTGGGATTCAAGAATATTAAGAATGGATGACAAATAGGAAAGAAGGGGCTGAAGAGGGTATTTAGACTCTTTCCAATTGTTTGGGTATCATATTCATGAAACCTCGGTTGTCTACGTGATAGATGACTAAAAGGGGCAGAAGTGGCATACGTAATATTAATACCACGATTGTGATGTATGCTTGCGGCCAAAAGAAGTTTCTCGTGTAACTTTAGAGATCTCTTACGCGACACTTACCAGCATCTAGCAAATTGTGTATGCAATCTTTTGCTCGTGGTCTCCGGTACACTAACACCAGCTAAGACTTGGAAATTTCCATGTCTCCACCAACCCCTCATAATTCATTGAATATATCATACATATAAGCATACTATGGTAGCCTATTAAACTTAATGTTCCAAACTCAATAGTGTGATTAAAATTTTCATGTGAGATCATTTGATGAAAAGTAGGTCTCATACCCAACTTATCATTTTCTTAAGTTCTTGAAATTAGCTTGAAATGAGGCCGGGTGCATCGAGATCTAAAACAAAGGTCCACCTAACACTATATCAATATTCCAAAGTTGTACGTATAGTTAGAATTAGCATACGAGGTCGTTTGACTAAAATTTTTGCATTGTATCTAATTTGAACCAGCGAGGACATCAAAATAGAGAATAGGCTCTAAAACTCAAAAAAACTGCCCAATAATCAACATGTTAGTCCTAGTTAGTCATAAAGATGTGGGGCAGCAATAGGAAAGATCCAACGGAAAAAATAAGCGAAAATACAGAAAATGACCGAAAAAGACATTACAATCACGGTATTAACCAAGGAGATCCATAGGAGACAAACTAAGGTTACTTATTATCAATTAATATTTGTTTGCAAAGAAATTTTAAGTTATTTCTATGAATGCTGGTGAAAAGTTATAAGTATAGGGTCTTTGCACGTTGTTTTGACCAAATTTGGGCACCTGCTAGCACATATGCCTACATGCCTGCACATGTTAGAGTGCATGTTTCTAGCTGGTTATGTAAGATCATTGTTTTGGGACAAAAATAAAGCAACCTCTAGGTGCAAGTTTGGGGCATGCATGTGCAAATTAGCCTCACAAGTGGTCCATGACATTAAATATGTTACTAGGTAAATTGGTCTGTGCTGCAAGCCTTAATTGTGTGAGTAGGTGGGCCACAAGGTCATGTAATTTTTCTAAATTATTTTCTTTGGATTACTCTACTTAGTAAGCCCAATACCATTTTAAATTTCAATTTGTTATCCAAAACCCACATAAATTCATCACCCATACCACAAAAACCCATTATTCACCCAATTTTCCTCTCGTCTTCACCAAAATTTTCATTTTCTTTCCCTTTCACCCAATTTTTGAAATCTTTATCACGATAACATACACACACAATTTTAACTACAACTTAGGTGACTTCCATGTCAGTATTATTTTCCTGTTCCTTTGAATTTCTATTTGAGTTGCTAAGTTTCTTTTTATAACTTTTTCTTGATTTCTCTTATGTTTGAATGGTGAAGCATCTCATATGCTAAATTTTTTTCATTAAATGACTGATTTGTGATGTTTATGGTTTAAACATCTGTTTTTGTGCATTACTTTTAATGGAGGGCACTTTTTGCATAAAAGTTGGGAAATTCTTGAGTACCTTCATGCTCACTATGTGTTTGATAAAATTCCACAAGAAACTCCTATTTTGTTTTCTATTTTTTGGTAATTTAATCGTGCTTGTTGTTAATTCTTGTGAATAATTAAAGTCAATTACATCATCAAGAGGTTGTTTATGCTTATTTGGAGTTGATTGTTGTGAATTGGTATGTTCTTAATGTACCATATTCATTATCTAAAATGGTGATTATGTGATGCATGCCATGTGTTTGACGAAATGTTCATTAGTAATTTTCTACATGATGTTTACTAGTTATTAATTTAATTTATTTGCAACACAGTTTTGCCATTGCTTGAGTAAAAATATGAGTTAAAATATCTTCTAAGTAGTGTGAAATGGTGGTTTAAGTAGGTGGTGTGTTGTTACAAGAATTGGTTAACCATGACCTTTTTTGAATTGATTGTTATACATTAACCTCTTTGGTGAATACTGAATATCCCAACTGATAAAAACTCATGATTTGCCCGATGATAGATCGGGTGATGTTATTATTAGTGGACAATCTTTGTTTATGTTAATGTAATGTTCATGGACTTAGTGTGTGCTACAATACCATGTGTGTGGAGTCTATACATGATCAACTTAATGGTGTTAAGTCTATATGTCCATTATATTGGCTTATTGGGTGATATTTAAAATTTCTCATGCATGGCACTTGTTGTGAGTCTATGAGAACACTAGACGGGTCTGGTATAATAACATTATAACTTGTTTAGCATCTACATAGAACACACATCTTGTATCAAACATCTTAAAACCTATATATTAAGTCAAATGGGGAATTTTTTCCCCTAGATTGAATCTACCTGGCCAAGGACAGGCCACCTGCACCACACCTAAGGAGCCTATGCAGGTGACCTGTGCAGGTCAAGAAAGTATGCCTGCCCAAAGTTGCCTAAGTATTAGTTGTTCGTGCACTCATTCTTGTAACATCGTTTTCTACCGCATGCTTTTATATATCATTTTACTTTGCATTTACCTTATTTACCATAGTTTTATTTTTTTTATAATAAATAAAAACTCCAAAAAACATGTTATGCCTTTTTTTTTTTGTGGGTTCTTTAAGTTTATTTTTGAAGATGACTTTAAGGAAACCAATTCCACTAGCTGCAAAAGAATCATATAAACAAAGATAAGGGAAATTTCATCACAACTACAACTAAGAAAAAAGCAACACTTTAACAAGTGGCCACTATTGAACATGAAATTCAAATAACTACTGATCTTTCGAAGGGGTTGGCAAAGAAGGTAGATAATATCATCTATTTAATTGATAATATGCATAACTTGTTTAATTAATGGATTGAATACCATGATTTCAACCCCAAAAAGGTGTTTACAATGAGAGTAGTGCACGATCATTTCTCAAATATAGTGATGTTAGTTTAAAAATATGTGTGAGAAGTCTTTTTTGATCTTTAGACCTTATCATATCTTTTCATATACTATTCAAAGCTTATTAGCGAGTTTTATGCTTCTTAAGCCATCCGTAATAAACTAACACAAGTAAAAGTAATTGGTGGGAGACCAACCATGTTTACCTAATATTCCTTTTAGAGAGGTTGAGGTATCTTGTTCCACAATATAAATCCACATCGTTTAATTTTCTGTTGATTGTGCACTCAGGATTGATAGTAAAAAATAGGTAAAAGGTGATCGTACTTATTTTCCTTGGCTAGCCCATACCATTGCAAAGGGCCTTCCTCTATGGGGCAACGATGCATGACAAATTAAAAGAAGAGATCTTTCAACTAAATCCAAGCATTGGCTTAGTTTTGCTGGTAATTAGTTATTCCCATCTACTAATGATAAGAAAATCACAATTAAAAGTTCCATCACTATAAGTTTCATCATGGGTGATGTGCTTAGTAATATGGGAGAGATAATTACTGAGTTTATCATGATAAGAGATAAACAACCAAGAACCTTATTTCCTTATACCGTTCTCAATTCCATGTGATGTTTTCCTAGAAAGGTTCCTATTATTCCTAAGATTGACTAGAAGGTGAAATGTACTTGAGTTATGATATTACTCAAAGCCAAGATGATGATATTCCTATAGGGATAAATTGGAAAATTGCTAAGATAGATTGTTCATCTTTTTGTGAGCTACTTATTCTCGAGGGCATGTGTACCCTTCTTATGAATTCACTTTTATCAAATGCTCCATCAAATAGTGGTATCCCTACTCTAATTACCAATCCACCTATTTAACCACCTTTCTTAAGCATTGAACGAACTACTCAACCTATTCGACCTCCATAGTCTTCTACTATTACATTTGCTAAGGACACATCCATGACTCTGGAAAAAAACAAGACCCATGCTTAATTAGTTATTTATATTACACAGTCTATCCAGAAGGCCATTAATAGGAGTCTCATTATATTTCATTCTTGGATTAGTGATTATGAGTAGAGATTAACTTAGATTAAGGCAAAAGGGGATATTACTGTAGTTTTTACTCTAAGGTCTAATATTAATAGCCTCCTCTTGTGATTCTAAATAATCTAACACTTATTCCTTTTAAATAATGCTTAGGTGACTATTCCAGGGATTGTTCTAGGATTGATGAAACCATTTGCTTCTTTGTTTAGTAGACCATCAAGGGAGATGAGATAAGGATTGACTTTGGTTTAGGGCTTATCGAGGCTACCAGGATTGATAGTATTTATCCATTGATGATTAATATAGGAGGATGGTTGGTGCTAGTTCTTACTTCATCCTCTCAAAAATTAGAATCTCAGTTTAGCTGCAGTTACATGAGCCGAATCTGAGGACGCCCCTTATATTTTAATTGACGAGTAGTTACAAACCATCGATACCACTTATCACATGCTAGTATGCCTCATAGAGTCTTATCCATTCTCTTTTCTTATTATCTATAATTACATTTGGGATAATGCAATGTTCTTTATTTAGGGGGTGAGACATTCTACTTGATTCATGGTTTGCAATATTATTATGGTTGATACATTTTCTTTATGATATTTTTTGCTTGATTTTTCCCTAGATGGGCCTATTTTTCTTGATGTTGGTGTTCACATTGACCTTTTACCGCCTATTTGTATGGATATTTCTAGCTCGTATTTAGGTTTATATGATTTTAGCCTATATTTGGACTAGATTATGCACTTTTTATCATTTGAGACCCATATATATGTTGCTCGTGTTAATTATTGCTTTTGTGAAATGTTTATTTTTGACATGCACTTCATTTTTTGCCTCGTGTATGTATGTAACAAATAAACACCAAGGGTTTTCTTTGAAACTTTGTACTTTTCAAAGGATCATTTTTTTTTTATTATTTGGTTATCTTTATTAAACCGAGTGTTATTACCCTACAATAGATGGATTTGGTGATCTTATTAGGGGAAATAAGCATTGTTTTCAGATTGAGTCTAGTGGTAGTTAGCAAAATTTGAAAGGTATCTCTAATTATTTTTCATGGGAAAGTAAAAGGGTTTTGAAAATAATTTTTTAAAAGAAAAGGGTTTTTTGAACGAACAAAGAGAAAAGTAGTTTCAAGCTTTCTCTCACGTTGTTACGTATTAATTCATTCTGCTCTTTCTTCACAATAGATAAGTTCTCTATTATATGTAGTTTGTCAAGTTCATTTGCTAAATTTATTTGGAATACTAGCTTTATAGTTTAAGAGAGTGGTTCCTTGTGTGGTGAGGTTTTCAACTAATTCTTGTGCATGAATTGTAGTCTAGAACTTTCCCTGAGTGTATTCAATCACATAGCACAAATCCCACCTTCAAATAATTTCACAGTCAACATAACTGAACCACAATCCATTATCCTTATCTTCGTGATAATAATACTATGACACCATAATGTGTTTAATGACCCCTCATTTGGAACCCAACCTCCTTGAACTCATTGCATTGTTCTACTATAGGCCATTGTAGGCAAATGTCTTTGTTTTGGAGTGATAATTATTAGAATGACATAATTAGTCTTAAGGCCGTTGTTTGTGGGAAAGGAATTTTGCAAGATTATTTAGTAGAGTTGTATGCTTTGTTGTCTCAATGAATGCTTCCTAAGATAAGAGATGAGCTTGAAAATTAAATCAAAGCACCAAACCCTTATAAATGATTTTAAAAGTATAAAATCTTAAGAAAAGGGGGAATGAATGGCTAATGAGTAGAAAATCACTTCAAAGAAGAGAAGAAGTTAATGAAGAGGGGGCTCATAAGTGTGTTTAGCAAAAGTATTTTAAAGATTTAGGCAAACAAATGAAAAAAGTACTAAGGTTGAAGAGGGTGGAGAAATTTAAATAATAGGGCCTAAGAAGTGTTAAAGCGATTATGTTTTGAGAAGTTTTCTAGTCACTTGATCCATAAAGTTCTTTCTTCACCAAAACATCACCAATGCCCACAAATCTTTGGTGATTTTCGAACTTTGTTGGCATACATTAGAGTAAAATGACACAAAAAGAAAGCCTATTGTTCAACTTGTTGAACTTGAATTTCATTGTGAGAGTGATCAATAGTTCTTTATATCTCTATGCTCCTTGTGAATTGAATTGTTCTATGTGGGTGGAGTAATACTTGGCATGTAAGTCACATCTACACCTTGAAGTACAGAGTGATGTAATACTTTTAATAATAAGAAAGACAAGATGCATAGTGAAATTAAGGTAATCTGTACGAGTCTAGCGTCGAACTTTGAGAAGCATCTTGATTAAAAAGTTTTACTCCTTGACATCCTATACCTTTGCAACAAAATGGTTTGTGCCTTTAAAGGAGAATCTTTAATTGCTTGTTTTCTATAAATTGTTGGAGGAACCGATTAAATTTGAGGTCAAAGTTGTTTAGAATTGTCTTTTATTATTATTTTAAAGTCAAGAATACCATTTTTTTTGTTAAGAACGTGCTTTATTTCCTATGGGCAAGAAATATTTTAATTTTGGGGTTAATGAGTTCGCAATCATCCAACTTATTTAAGCTTGAATTATCCTTTAGTTATCTTTGATTCTAAGTGTATGTCATTTTAAATTACTTATTTGTTCAGGTAATTAATGCATTTGTTGTTGAGTCAACCATACGATTCTAATTGAGTGAAAAAGTGAAGGAAATAAGATTAAAATAATGCATGAGGTGACTGAAGATTACCTTCATATGTAGTTGAGGAGGTACGCAAGCAGGTAAAGTAACATCAGTCAAAAGAATGAGATGGAAGCCAACCTGTGCCCATAATCACATAGGTGGATACCTGCACGGGCAAGTCTGATAATAGATGAATAGTGTGGTGGCATTTTTTAAATTTCCTATAACTTGGGTTTTCTTTCTTTAAATGGTTTTTTCAAATCCGAATCACTATCTTTGTATATTTTGAGCTTGAGAAACCTTGAGTTGAAACCCTAAATGTTAAATTAGTGGTTTTATTTTGCTTTCCATTGAATTTGGATCTCAATTTTTTTGATAATCTTTGATTGGATGAAGGGATGGAATTAGAAGTTTGTAATTTTAATCTTTCTCTCTCTATGAGTATCTAACTTCTCTATTTGGGGTTATGCTTGAATAAATTATGATAATTTTAGGGGTTTTGTTTATTTGTCTTTCTAATTAGTTCATTTTCATTGTTTTACTCTTACGCCATGTTTTTGATCAGTAATTAGTGGTTGCAAATTCTAGTTAAATTTAGCGCCCTTATCATCCTTGACAAAAGGGATGAGGCGAAGGAGTATTAGTTACCAATAAATTGAGGTTTATCATTTAGTAGTGTCTCTTAGACATAAGTATGCAAATTGAACTGTTATATTTATTATATAGCTACAATTATAATGCATTCAAAACAACCAACTTGTGATATTTTGGTGTTTGATTGAAATATTAGTATTGAAAAACAATCTAGCCTACTGATAACTTTTACCTGAAGCTAGGAAAATACCCAACTACTTATATATATACTTTCCCTTAAGATAACATAACCTCAAATCCTATTTCACACTTGAATACAACTCTATTTCTCTAGTGTTTAAATTTTACATCTTAAACTACGATTGATATAGTGATTAAAAAATATTAAAACAAACCGCTATTTACTCTCCCATATTATTTTTAGAGGATTACAAGAAAAAATTAGGTACTTTTAGATGAGTCCAAGTCATAGGTGGAGATCCAACTAGTCTGGAATCAAGATAGCTACTCCACTACCACCTTTTTGTTGTGTCTAGTTGATAAGTAGTGAAATTCACTCCATATGACTCAACATAAAAAAATTATGCAGCTTCTTAGCATAACAGGGAAGAAAATCATATGACACCTCTCCTTGTGTCCAACATACATTGGTAGAGTAAAAAAAAAATGACCAAATAATTTTTTACTCTTCCGTAGACATTATTGGATGAGCAATTATTTGCTTTAGCAGCTAAGTTACCACTTGAGAGGTCACGACTAAAGAACCCATGGGTTTGTAAAGCGATCAAGCCTAGGTTCGACAGGCTTCACTAAATTAGTACAAGGCTACTAAAGCGGTTACCGCTTCAAGGTACCTTAGTCGCCTAAGAGGCTGCACCAATCAAGTTCAAAAAGTCCCAACTAACTTTTATTGGGTTCTTGGGATTGTTATATAATCCCATGTGTAATACCCCGATAAATTTTTCGTTGAAATTTTGTGCGTAAACGTGTTGGGTTCTATCTTCTAGAATGAATTATAATTTTTTCATGTAGAATATCTTAGATTATGACCCACCATTGCGTAGAGTATCCAATAATATTTCCAACGATATGTGGACCATCCAAAACGGACACCCAAGCAACAAGTTATGAACATTCCGATCGAACCGTGAATAGTAGTGAACAGTAAAACGTGCAGGAAAAAGTACTGAGGCCTGGCGTATTTTTTCTCCAACTTTAAACGATCATAACACCTTGTACCTAATGATATAGGTGATATACTATATATCAACGAAAAGTTCTACGAGTCCTCTTTTCAATGAAATTGGTTTCATCCAATTTTTCTATCGGAGAAAAAAGTTATGGTCTATCTACTTCAGCCTATCAAAAGCGAATTTTTGGATTAATTTCAAATAATCATAACTCCTCGTACGCAATGATCTGGGTAAGAAACTATATATCAACGGAAATATATGAGAGTCCTCTTTCTAATGAAATTAGTTTCATCCAATTTGGATAGCGAAGTAAAACGTTATGATTGATCTACTTCAGACTATCAAAACAATCAACCAAAGGACAAATTCAAGATTTTTTTTAATTTTTAGGGGCGTTTTGGTCATTCCCCCTCATCTAAAATCCGTCTAAACCCTATATTAAAGCCTATTAGAAGCATTGTAAGTTATATTTCATCAAATTCCCTCAAAAAGAAAACCCTAAGATCCGACATCCAACTTCAAGAACCTCCAAAATTCACCATTAATTCTGCAAATTTATTCAAGATTCCAAGTTCCTACTTCAAGAACTCCAAGAACCATCATTCAAAGGTGCGATTAACATCAAAAAAATGTGTATCGATCTAAAGTTCATCATTCAAGGTATGTGGGATTTTTCAATAAGATCTCTCTTTCGTTCTCATGCCCAAAAGTAATTTTCTTTACAAAGGCATGATTATTATTTGATTTTTACGAATTTGAAGCATGAACCCATATCTTATGATGATTATTATGAAATCTTGATGTTTATAATTTTAAAAGATGAATTTACCTGTGTGGAGATATAAAGTATGAATCTTCAATGATATTTATCATAATTTTGATATTTGGATCGTGAATCCCCATTGGAAATCGTGTTTTTCGAGAAAGTGTGTTATAAGCACGTTGATATTGAATATTTGAGATACTTTGAATGATTTGACCTTTTGGTCTTAATGGAGTTGTTTTGAACTCGAGTGTAAAAGAAATCCACAACGTGGTTGATTTTGATAGATGGGAAGCATGATGGCTCCCGATGTATATTTATATATTACTAAAATTATTTTGTTGTGGGTTGTCTTTGAAATGATCTGAGCTAAGTCCGACAGAAATCTTTAGCACCGAGTGGGAGGTATAAAGCGACCTTACTTCCCTAGAACTACGTGCCCTCATAGGAGTGAGCCTAAGGCTGATTTATGTAGTGATCACTAGTTTGTGTGGATTTGATATCGATAGTCCTACTGCAATGGCAAGGATAGGATGACTCTCTGCAATGTGGGTCGTACGTTGGACTGCATGTAGCTCACATAGTTTATGTCAGTTTTAGGATCTCCCAATGTGTCTGTTTCCTTGTGTCTATGGTGAATGGTGAAGTAATTTGAAAGTGGAATTGTGAACGTTATTCTTTCAAAAGATTTAAATGATATTTACATTATGAGAATTGATATTTTTGATGAACTAAAAGTGATCGACAAATTATATGATGACTCACATGTGTTATTTTACTTATTTCATCCTCTCATGATTATGATGATTTCCTTTGGGCTATGCGAGTCTTTCATATATCCTGTATATTTCTTATAAATATTTATGATGATGATGTTTATACAACTGTATACACCCCCATATACTCGGTTCCTTTCCATGGTACTGACCCACATCATCGAATGTGGCCTGCATTTTCTTGGAATGTAGGTTCAGGTGCTCAATTCCAAGTTTGACAGTGATTCTTTGGGCACGCTGTTTTACATCCTCTATTGCGTGAGTCCTCATATTCTGAGGACGTGATGTCTGATGTTGGTTTCATGAAATTATTTATATTTGATAACTGAGTATGAGTCAGTTGGGGCATATCTCAATGGCTCGCTGGTTTTATTGATTTTCTTAGAGGCTTGTCAGACTAGTATAGATATTGGGAGTTGACTAATAAGTCATATTTTGTTATCTTTCTAAAATTCCTTTATTCTTGGATGATGATTACTGGGGCGTAGCCTCAAGCAACGTGTGATGCTCTAGGACCTATTTTTTGGGGCGTTACAAACTTGGTATCAGAACCTAATATTTTAAGGTGTCCTAGGGAGTCTGACAAGCTATGTTAAGTAGAGTCTTGATCATCGGTGTGTAGGGTGCCACATCTATGAGCAAGAGGCTACAAGACATTTTTGGAAAAAGTATGATTCTTTCTTTCAGAAGTCTATCATGCTTAAAGTGTCTCTCTCTGCTATTGATTCGTGCTCTCCCCTTTTTGAAATATGCCTCCACGTCGAGCGAGAAGAAATAATGATGTTCAACAACCTCAACCCGCTGACCCATTGAATGAAAATGTGTCTCATGCTAAATTTGGGGTAGCCTTTCAGGCGCTGGCCCAAGCTATTACTACAAATTATCAGGCCAACCCGGCCCTAGCTCCAGAGCAGCAGGGAGGTGATTCAGCTACTGCCAGGATCCGTGACTTCATGCGGATGAATCCGCTGGAATTCTATGGGTCCAAGTTTGATGAGGATCCACTATTATTTTTAGAGGAGGTGCGGAAGATTACTCAGGTAATGCATGTATCTGAGGAAAATTTTGTGGAGTTGGCTGCGTATAGGTTGAAAGACTTGCTTATGAATGGGTTGTTGCTTGGAGGAAAGGTAGAGGTGGGAGAGCTATCCCTACAAATTGGCATGAGTTCCAGGATGTATTCCTGGATAAGTTTTTCCCTTTGAAGATGAGGAAGGCAAAGGTGGAAGAGTTTATGAACCTGCGACAGGGCTCTATGACTGTTAGGGAGTACTGTCTAAAGTTCAATCAGCTGTCCAAGTATGCTCCTGACTTACTAGATGATAATCGAGCTAGTATGAGTAAGTTTGTGACTGAAGCATCTAGTTATGTGGTTAAGAAGTGTAGGTCTACTCTGCTAAATAGTGAGATGAATCTTTCTAGCCTAATGACTCATGCCCAATAGATTAAGGGAGACAAAATTAAAGAGAGAGATAGAAAAAGAGATAATTAGATAGCTAGGTCTTAACAGCACGGACAGGGTTAGAATAGATTACAGGGAGGGAGTCGCCCTCAGTATCAGGATCATTTATCTATGCCAGCAGCGTTATCTACTAGTGCTCCCATGCCTAGAGGTAGGCAGGAGCAAGGTAGTAGGTCGTACGCATCTAGGTCCCAGTACAGTGCTGGCAGTAAGCCAAATCGTCCCTTGTGTCCTAAGTGTGGTAGGGCTCATTTGGGTGAGTGTTGGGGTAAGAAGAGGGGTTGTTTCTAGTATGGTGACATGGGTCATAGAGTTAGATATTGTCCATAGGATGTATAAGGGCGTCGTGACTATCGGCCTCAGACCCATACTCAGACTGTTAGTGCTCCAGTTCTAGCGACTCACCCAGCTCCAGCTCAGGGCACCTCTTCTAGCAATGCTGATGGACAACGCCAGAATAGATTCTATGCTTTACCGTCCAGCCAGGAACAGGAGGACTCTCCCGATGTTGTTACTGGTATGCTTCGTATATTTTAGTTTGATGTGTATGCTTTGTTGGATCCTGGATCCAGTTTCTCATATGTTACACCTTTTATTACTGTGAATTTTGAAATGAGTCCTGAGATTATTCCTGAGCCTATCCTAGTTTCTACCCCAGTAGGTGATTCGATTGTTGCCCAGAAAGTGTATAAAAAGTGTTCTGTTACCGTTCTTTATAGAGCCTTATTGGCTGATCTGATTGAGTTAGACATGGTAGGTTTTGATGTGATTCTAGGTATGGACTGGCTGTATTTTTCTTATGCCTCTATTGATTGTCGGACTCGAGTGGTCATGTTTTTGTTTTCGGGTGCATCCGTGTTTGAGTGGTCTGGGAATTTTGTATCATACAAGAGTCATTTTATCTCTTTTCTCAAAGCTAGAAAGCTTATTTCCAAGGGGTGTATTTACCATTTGGTTAGAGTCAAAGACACTAAGTCTGAGACTCCAACTCTTCAGTCTGTTAACATCGTTAATGAGTTTTCTGATGTCTTTAAGGATGATCTCCCAGGGATACCTCCTAATAGAGAGATAGAGTTCAGGATTGATTTTCTTCCTGATACTCAGTCTATTTTTATTCCTCGTTAGCATATGTCCCCTACAGAACTTAAGGAGTTGAAATAGCAACTTAAAGATCTACTAGACAAGGGTTTCATAGGGCCCAGTGTTTCTCCTTGGGGTGCTCCTGTGTTGTTTGTGAGAAAGAAAGATGGCTCTTTGCGTATGTGCATTGATTACGGCCAACTAACTAAAGTCACCACAAAAAATAAGTACCCCCTTCCAAGAATATATGATTTGTTTGACCAATTGCAAGGTGCAAGTTATTTCTCAAAGATAGACCTTCATTCCGGCTATCATCAACTCAAAGTTAGGAAGTGTGATATCTCAAAAATCGCTTATCAAACTTGTTATAGCCATTTTGATTTTCTTGCTATGTCTTTTGGGTTAACTAATATCCCAGCAGCTTTGATGGGCCTCATGAATAGAGTGTTCAGACCATATCTAGATATGTTTGTCATAGTGTTCATCGATGATATACTGGTGTACTCCCATAGTGAGGAGAAACATTCTGATCATCTCCAAACTGTCTTGCAAACCCTTAGAGATCACAAGTTGTTTGCCACGTTCAGTAAGTCTGAGTTTTGGCTAAGGTCAGTTACTTTTCTGGGTCATATCATTTCTTTCGAGGGTATTAGAGTTGATCCCCAAAAGACCAAAGCTGTTAGAAATTGGCCAAAGACCTATTTCTCCGACTGATATCCAAAGTATCCTAGGTTTAGCTGGCTATTACCGCCATTTTATTGAGGGTTTCTGCTCTATAGCATCTCTTATGACTCGGGTGACCCAAAATAAAGTGAAGTTCATGTGGTTCGAATCTTGTGAGAAGAGTTTTCAGGAATTGAAGACTCGACTCACTTCAGCCCCTATTTTGACTTTGCCTGATGGTGTTGATTGTTTTGTGGTGTACTGTGATGCTTTAAGAGTTGGGTTGGGTTGTGTATTGATTCAGAAGGGTAAGGTGATAGCTTATGCTTCTAGACAGTTGAAACCCAATGAGAAAAATTACCCCACCCATGACCTTGAGTTAACTGCTGTTGTGTTTGCTTTAAAAATCGGGAGACACTATTTGTAAGGTGTCTATGTTGATGTTTTCACTGATCATAAGAGTCTGCAGTATGTGTTTACCCAAAGAGAATTAAATCTTAGGCAGAGACGATGGTTAGAATTGTTAAAGGACTATGATATGAGTGTGCTGTATCATCTGGGCAAGGCCAATGTTGTAGTGAAAGCCCTAAGTAGAGTGTCCATGGGTAGTGTTTCGCATGTGATAGAAGGTAAGAAAGAGTTGGCTCATGATGTACATCGTTTGGCTAGATTAGGGGTTAGGTTATTTAACTCTGCTAAAGGTAGTATAGGGGTTCAGAGTAGTTCTGAATCCTCCTTGGTTTCGGAAGTGAAGGAAAAACAATACTTATATGCTAGTTTGGTCAGACTAAAGGAGTTAGTCAAGGACCAAAAAGTATAGGTTTTCTCCCAAGGGGGAGATAGTGTGTTGAAATTGCACTATAGATTGTGTGTCACAAATGTTGATGATCTGAAACAGAGGATTATGGTTGAAATATATGGGGTGCGATATTCTATTCATCCTGGTGCCACCAAGATGCACCGAGACTTGCGAGAAATCTATTGGTGGAGTGGCATGAGGAAAGATATAGCAGCATTTGTAGCTAAGTGTGGAACATTCCAACAGGTTAAGGTTGAACACCAAAGACCTGGTAGTATGATGCAAGAGTTTAGTATTCCCACCTGGAAGTGGGAAAAGATAACTATAGACTTCGTGATTGGTTTACCTCCTTCCCGACGCCATCATGATTCCATTTGGGTTGTGGTTGATAGGTTGACTAAGTCTGATCATTTCTTGTCTATTCATACTTCATATACTACTGAGGATTATACTAGATTGTATATCCGAAATCTAGTCAGACTGCATGGAGTTCCCTTATCTATCACTTCGGATAGGGGTACTCAGTTCACTTTGCAATTTTAGAAAGCTTTTCAGAAGGGTCTTGGTACCCAAGTGCCTTTAAGTTCTGCTTTTTATCCGCAGAACGCTGGTCAGGCTGAGCGGACCATCAAGACCTTAGAGGATATGTTGAGAGGTTGTGCACTTGACTTTAAGGGAAGTCGGGATGATCACTTACCATTGATAAAGTTTGCTTACAATAATAGTTTCCACTCTAGTATTGGCATGGCTCCGTTTGAAGCCTTATATGAGAGGAAGTGTAGATCACCCATAGGTTGGTTTGAGGTGGGTGAAGTGGTTATGAGTGGTCCTGATTCGATATTTGAGGCTATGGAAAAAGTTAAGTTGATTAGGGAAAGGTTTAAAACTGCGCAGTCATCAGAATTCATATGCGGATGTTAGAAGGAACGACCTTGAGTTTGAAGTTGGTGACATAGTGTATCTGAAAATTCTACCCATGAAGGGGGTGAAGAGATTCAGAAAGAAGGGGAAGCTTAGTCCCCGTTATGTTGGTCCTTACAAAATTCTTAGTCGTGTTGGCAAGGTAGCTTAAGAGGTCGAGTTGCCTTCCGAGTTGTCCTCTGTTCATCTAATATTCCATGTCTCCATGCTTAGAAAGCATATTAGCGATGCGGTGGTAGTGGATTCCACTGTGAGTGCTGACATTCAAGAAAATCTTTCTTTTGATGAGATTCTTTTTGAGATTCTTGATTTCAGTGTCCAAAGACTAAGGAACAAAGAAGTTCCCTTGGTCAAGGTGTTGTGGCGAAACCAATCTGTTGAGGGTGCAACTTCGGAAGCTGAGGCGGATATGCGATCCAAGTGCCCGCACCTATTTTCTGCGAACTCCAATCAAGCCGAAGGTACCGTTCTTTCCTAAATCATGCACTTCTGATAAAAGTTGTAGCAGTTCAGCTGTCATTTATTATGTGTTCAACTATAGTTTCTTGAATTTATGCATTCTATGTTGCATTCGGAGGGAGAAACGATGTGGTCATAAGTCTAACGAATGGTTTTAGCTGTATGCTCTATTCCCTATCTAATCTTGGCATGTCTAGCGTCATTCGAGGATGAATGTTTCCAAGGGGGGGCGGATGTAATACCCAAGGAAATTTTTTGTTGAAGTTTTGTGCGTAAACATGTTGGCTTTAATCTTCTAGAATGAATTATAAATTTTTCATGCGGAATGTCTTATATTATGAACAACCATTGCTTAGAGTATTGAAAAATCTTTCCAAAGATATATGGAACATCCAAAATGGACACCCGAGCGACGAGTTATGAACATTCCGATCGAACCGTGAATAGTAGTGAACAGTAAAACGTGCAGGAAAAAGTTCTGAGGCCTGGCGTATTTTTGCTCCAACTTTAAATGATCACAACTCCTTGTAAGTAATGATTTGGGTAATCTACTATATATCAACGGAAAGATCTGCGAATCCTGTTTCCAATGAAATTGGTTTCATCCAATTTGTCTATCAGAGCAAAAACTTATGGTCGATCTACTTCAGCCTACCAAAAGAGAATTTTTGGGTCAACTTCAAACAATCATAACTCCTCGTACCCAATGATCTGGGTGAGATACAATATATCAACGGAAAGATATAAGAGTCCTCTTTCTAATGAAACTGGTTTCATCCAATTTGGACATCGAAGTAAAACGTTATGATTGATTTACTTCAGACTATAAAAACCGTCCACCAAAGGACAGATTCGAGATTTTTTTTATTTTTAGGGGCGTTTTGGTCATTCCACCTCACATTAAATCCGTCCAAACCCTATATTAAAGTCTATTAGAAGCATTATATATTATATTTCATCAAATTTCTTCAAAAAGAAAACCCTAAGCTCCTATATCCAACTTGAAGAACCTCCAAAGTTTACCATTAATTCTGCAAATTTATTGAAGATTCCAAGTTCCTAGTTCAAGAACTCCAAGAACCATCATTCAAAGGCACGATTAACATCTCAAAAATGAGTATCGATCTAAAGTTCATCATTCAAGGTATGCAGGGTTTTTCAACAAGAAGTCTTTTTCGTTCTTGTGCCCAAAAGTAATTTTCTTTACAAAGGCATAATTTTTATTTGATTTTTACGAATTTGAAGCATGAACCTATATCTTATGATTATTATTATGAAATCTTAATATTTATGATTTTGAAAGATAAATTTACATATGTGGAGATAAAAAGCATGAATCTTGAACGATATTTATCATAATTTTTATATTTGGGTCGAGAATCCTTGTTTTTTTTTAGAAAGTGTGTGTTATAATCACGCTGATGTTGAATATTTGAGATATTTTGAATGATTTTACCTTTTGGACTTAATGGAGTTGTTTTGAACTCGAGTGTGAAAGAAATCCACATTGTGGTAGAATTTGATAGATGAGAAGCATGATGGATCCCGATGTATATTAATATATTACTGAAATTGTTTTACTATAGGTTGTCTTTGAAATGATCTGAGCTTAGTCCGAGATAAATCTTTAGCACCGAGTGGGAGGTATAAAGCGACCTTACTTCCCTAGAACTACGTGCCCCCATAGGAGTGAGCCTAAGGCTGATTTATGTAGTGATCACTAGTTTGTGTGAATTTGATATCGATAGTCCTACTGCAATGGCAAGGATAGGATGACTCTCCGCAATGTGGGTTGTACGTTGGACTACATGTAGCTCACACAGTTTATGTCAGTTTTAGGATCTCCCAATGTGTCTGTTTCCTTGTGTCTATGGTGAATGGTGAAGTAATTTGAAAGTGGAATTGTGAAAGTTATTCTTTTGAAAGATTTAAATGATATTTACATTATGAGAATTGATATTCTTGATGAATTGAAAGTGATTTACAAATTACATGATGACTCACATGTGTTATTGTACTTATTTTATCCTCTCATGATTATGATGATTTCCTTCGGGCTATATGAGTCTTTCATACATCCGGCATATTTCTTATAAATATTTATGATGATGATGTTTATACAATTGCATACACCCCCATATACTCGGTTCCTTTCCATGGTACTGACCCACATCTTCAGATGTGGGTTGCATTTTCTCGGAATGTAGGTTCAGGTGCTCAGTTCTAGGTTCGATAGTAATTCTTTGGGCACGCTGTTCTATATCCTCTGTTGTGGTGAGTCCTCATGTTCTGAGGACGTGATGTCTCATGTTGGTTTCACGGAATTATTTACATTTGATAACAGAGTATGAGTCAGTTGGGGCATGTCTCAATGGCTCACTGGTTTTATTGATTTTCTTAGAGGCTTGTCAGACTAGTATAGATGTTGGGAGTTGACTAATAAGTCGTATTTTGTTATCTTTTTGAAATTCTTTTATTCTTGGATGATGATTACTCTGTTGATATTTGAGGGTTATTTATAGAAACCCTATTAATTTGTGTTGAACTGAATGAAAATGGCTCAAAGGGTTAGCTCGGGGCTACTCGTAGCCTCAAGCACCGTGTGACGCTCTGGGACCCATTTTCTGAGGCGTTACGCCATGATTGTAAAAGGAATTTTCTACCCTACCAAATTTGATGTTTTGGACTCAGCAATGCCATCAAAATTTCCAGTTGTGTCATTTCGAGAAAAAGTGGGTCTACACCATTAAGAGCCATTTTAGCAAAAATAAACCCTGTACCGCTAAAAATTTTTGAAAGCCTTGATATCCCAACCAAGGGTCACCCTAGACTAAATCAAATTTCTAGAGCTAATGGGATTTATAAAAAAAAACATACAAATCCATTTAGCTAATGTTTTTACTCAAGGCACATTTTTTAACTTTAGAAGCTCGAAAGTAGGAAAATGACTCTAAAAGCCAAATGTACTGCCTGATAACTGAATCATCAGCCCTAATAAGTCATAAATTAAGCTATAGGAAAGCTATAAGGATGAAATATGTATGAAAACAAAAGAATTGTTTTGGAGGGTCATTACACATTATGCCTAATGAATATAGTAATTGATCAACATTAGTTATGTTCCATACCCTAGTAAAGGTGTAGGGAAGCCCTCTAAATTAGGATTATATGTTAAACTTTAGGATCTCTCTTAATGAATATCATCTATACGATACTACCTAATATAATATTTAACTTATATTAAATGTTTATGGTCTCACAAATCTAAAATATAGACATGTTGTAGTTCCCTTGTAGAAAAAGATTTCAATTTTCCATCTTTGACTTATGTTTTATTATGCGCTTATATTTCTTTTTGATTTAAACCATGTTTATCCATGTTATTACTCATTTCATTATTTAAGTTTACTAGCTTGATCGCATATACTTGGTATATTTAATGAACTTAATGCATGCCTTTCTTTTGCACTATATCATATAATGATATCGATTCAAGTGACCACTCCGAGACTCATAGCCTTATAGCCCAACAAGATTTTAGATAATCTTGGTAATCCTTATCATTTGGGTGAAAAATAACTCTTAATCTTTAGTGTACAAATACAATAACATGTCCTTACTACAAGCGAGTGAACAAAATAAGGATATTTTAAAAGTTATTTCCAAGAATGCATGAAAAAGAATAAAAAAAATAGAACCTCCTTAAGTCTAGTAGCCTCTAAATTATAAAAGACATCTCCACACTAAATATCGAGACTCTACTATAAACTTAATCTTGTATTCATGAGACTAGTGAATCTAACACTTTGATACTAACTTTTCATAATCCAAAATGTCTTGAGAATTGACGGCACCTAGCCTAACCCACTACGTTACCCAAGCAAAACTTATAAAAATACCATTCTTTTAAGGTAACGGTTAATAATGAAACAATAAGTCTATTAATTAATCATAACCTATAATAAAAATAAATGAAATAAATCATACATATTACTCGAAAGACCTCCCAAGATTCAGTTGACATAAGTACAAAAGAGAATCTAATACATACATTGATAAATAAGTAAAACAACACTATCTGGAAAAGTAAAAAAGATAGAGATTAAACGATACATGAAGCAACAATGATCTCTAAAGTTAGAATCTCATGAAAACTTTAATTTATATTGAAATACATGAGCTTTATGCATTGAGAATACATCTATCAAAATCTTCATAAGGATGATGTAAAAAAGGTAGGAGTAAGTGTGATCCCATTATACTAAGTAGGCATCATAGATGACATTGTTTAGCTAGAAAACCATATCAAATAAAAAATGTTAAAATAAACCTATAAAGAGAAAAGACCCAACGACTAAATATCAAACAATATCATAGTTTATGCCAATCACGATAGCAACTCAACTATTAATGTGAATGCAATAATATGCAATGACATGTGATAATAAGCTGATCATTCTCCATGGTCTTATTAGCTGGATCATTTCCCTTGCAACGTATATGTGTATATAGTAAAACAACAGAAATATTTTCCCACGTTCTTACTAGCCCGATCTTTTCATATGATGAAATACATATGTGAGTGTTAAATAACTTGGTCACAACCTTGTTAGATAGATCTTTACCCACTACCTTTCTAGCTAGATCTTTGCCCATATTAATATAGAGTTTTCATTACTAGGATTAAATCCTTAGAATGCCATTTTTTAAATAAATATTAAAACTCATGACTTTATAGAGTGAGAATATATGATTGCAATAATTACTTGCTTTGATATATGTAAATAAAGAGTGGAACAACTAAATAATGTAATATACATATCACTCTACTTAGATCACAAACAAATCATCAATATCAGTTTAATACTTTTAAAAAGTTTTGCCATGAGTTTACTATATGTACTTTAGAAAGAAGATGAAAAATACAAGTAACAACACATCATGAGTAAATCCATTGCTCATATATATTCAATCAACAAGTTAGACATTGATTAGTGGTATAGGTTCTCTTAAACAGTGTATGTCCTTGGATCTATGAGTAAGATTATGACACATGGATTTATATCATAATCCATATAGAGACTCATGGACATAAGGACAACCACAAACAATTTTATGAGTCATGGACAATTTTACAAGACCTATAACGTGAATCATGCAAGGTGAGATAGTATGTTGGCCAACTATGGTCTAGGAAATCATGATTCAAAACATGAGTCATTGCATAAAAAGATGGATCATGGTACATGCCCGTGGCTTTTAAAAAAACAGTTATAAAATTCTACCTGAGACAACGAGTCAAGTCACGACTCATGGACTCACACTATGAGTCATACATTGACTCATAGGATGTATTTTCTATAAATTTTAAATGTTTTAATAAGGGCAATATTAGTTTTTACCTTATATTTTTACCCTATACTAAGACTTTTTAATATAATAATGAAGGTTAATTAACTTATCCATTAGTTTCAACCATATCTTATGATTAGACGTATCTAATATTAGAAAAGTTCCTCTCAAATGAATTGTAGGTTTTAATTCTAGTTCTTGGATTCAAGCATTCTATATAAAAGTTCTCATAGAGTCAGGTATGTGGGATCTTAAATGAAATAATCATACTACTTTCATGTCCTATTTTTTAGAAATTGAACTTTGAATATCATGATTCCAAGGTTAGGGTCAAGTAACCAATTATGCAGATTATTGTGATTTTTGTTTATCAAGTTATTATGTAGCTAAAATTTTTATTTCAAATGATAATATTCATTTTTCAGTGTATACTCCTGAACAATGATTTTTACATAATTTGTTATGATTTAGTCAACTAAACATAGAATTTAGCATAATGGAGTTTTTTCAGTTGAGTAGCAGTCTCAAATATTAAATGTATAGAATTAATTTATCGATAATAAAATAGTAAATAAAGTATGTTTTGGGAGTATTATTTTGCACTAAGAGGACAAAGATTTAGAAAACTCAAGTTATATAACAATGTTACACCATAAGACCAGAGTCACTTTGCCAATTTGGTCAACTCCATTTGTGGCTAAAGGGCCTAGTATTGGATCCATATTAGAGAGGTTCTAAAATATTGTCAAGATGTAGGGCAACCTTCCTAAACGCGATTATATGTTGGTTTTAAGAGCTCTCATGATTTATGTTGGTTGTTTAGAAATTTCTTATATAAGCTTTAACTTATCTTAAATATTTTTGGACTCACAAATTTATAGACCACAAATGTTTCGCAATACTTTTTACAAAAAGATTTATGTTTTGTGGTCTTGACTTATGCATTGTCAAATTATTACATTTATTTATATTTTAGTCGTGCTTATCCATGATATTGCTAATTTTATATTTTATAGTTATTAGCAATATCTCACATACTTGATATATTGAAAGTACAGGCTACATACCATTCTTTTGTGCTATTTCTTAAAATAATGGAGATTAAGGTGCCATTTCAAACTCGTGGCGTTATAGCTAGTAGAATTTGCAATCAGTTTTATGTGTCCTCATCATCTGGGGATTTTTTAAGTAGTTCAGAATTCTTAGTTTATTTTAACATTTTATTTTAATTAGTCAAGATTTAGTTGGGGGTCTTGTCTAAAAATTTCATCTTTATAGTAGAGCCTTTTAGATAAAGATAGTTCAAACACAATTATGTTTTAATTATATATTTTTAGTTGAAATATTTTAAAGTTTTCCCATTTTACTTATGTTAAAGCTTTTCTTTAAAACATAAGAGTTTGATCTTAGTAGTGTGCTAGTACTAAGGGTATGCTTTGGATAACTTTTGGTACTAAGTCTAAGTTACACCTAGGGCGTTCACTTAGGTAATGTCAAATATAGTATTCGAGCCATAAGTTAAAAGTGTCCTTGCATGTCTAAAAAGTCTTATTTAGTAGAGTCACTTTTAAAGGCATGAAACTAACCACACTCATAAGGGATAGGCTATGAGACATTTAGGAACATTCCCATTATTCATGTTCAATATCATGAGATATAGTTTAATACTTTATACCATTCTAACTCATTATTTATATTTTTTAGGAAATACCTCTGAGAAGAAACATAAATATAGAAATAGAGCTCATATAAATAGCCAAAATAAAAATCCTCCAGAACCACTAGGTAGCATAGGGATTCAAAACTCATGTAAACCAATGTGTAATACTGTGTGCTAACATAAATGATGTTTGGCCTTCGACCAGATTTCAGAATTTTGTTCATGTGAACCCTTCAAAGTTTATTGGATCAAAGGTTGATAAAATTTTATTAAAAAGGGGCAAAATATCCTCACAATTATACATGTATTAGATAATGAAAAGGTTGATCTTGATTCCTATCAACTTAAGGATTCATCTCATCTTTGGTTCCACTAGTGGAAAGAGGGCAGTGGTAGCAATACAACTCATTCATAGTGGGATGTGTTTGTTAGAGATTTTCTTGATCATTTCATTCCAAAGGAGTTAATAGAGGGTAAAATTGAGGAATTTTATGCACCATTCGTTATGCCTTAGAATTTCAACCCATATTCCTTCACAGTTGAACCATTCTTTCCATGGTAAAAATATTTAGAGTGGTACCGCTTCTAGTCTGATAGTCAAAAGAAATAGAAAAAATTTTATGCACTATCTTCTAACTAGGACCATAAGAGCTTGGGTGATGTGGTTACTGGTATATTGCAGTCCTTCTCTAAGGATTTTTATGCATTATTAGACCTATGGGACACCTTGTATTTTGTGACCCCTATATTTACAAAGTATTTGAAGTTTATGTTTAACAACTCTTAGAACTCATTTTTGTTTGAAATTTAGTTGGATGTACAGTCATAAATAGAAGAGTGTATTAGAATTACAAGGTTTAGTCCTTTATAAAATCACCATAGTTGATCTAGTTAAATTGGACGTGAAAAAGTTTGATGTTTTTTAATGCATGGATGGGTTGGTCAATCTATACACTATTTATTGTAGAACCAGAGTCATAAAATTTTAGTCAACAAAGAAACCTAACTTAAAGTAGAATAGTAGTCCAACAATATCTAAAAGTCATTTCATTTCGTACTTAAGGGCAAGGAAGATGATTTTAAATGGTTTCATCTATCAACTAATTTGGGTTAAGGATTGTAAATTCATGACCCCATATCTCCTATCAGTTCTAGAACTGTAACGCCCTGAGTTTGTACCTCGGACGCTACACGTTACTTATAATCCTAAAGGACCACAAGCTAACCCATGACTGGCACCTTTTGCAATAATTGAATAATAATACTGGAAAGATGCAGAAATTAGACAGAAAACATGACATAAATAATATATTAAAACCAAATATGGTATAATAATACCAAACTGAAACATATGTCTAAAATATACTCTTGTTTGAAAAGCCTCTACTGTCTGAAATATGAAGCTGATGGGATAAGTCCACAACTTACTCCGAATTTTTGAAATAAGTTGAACTACTAAAATAATTATCATGTAATCGAACTAAGAGAACTCACTACTAACTCTGTCAGCTGAATATCTGAACTGCTAAGTATGATCAGGAGCCCACACATCTGAACCTATGATATAAAATATCATAGAACAAAAGAAAGGTATGCGTCAGTACTTTAAATGTGCTGGTATGCAAAGTGAGGTAGGCTGAAATACATGGGTTCATATTCATGAACAACACTAACTTAATTTCTTGAATATAACTGAATAAGAGTATATGTGTGAATACGTAAACTGTAACTGAGATTGTGATAACACTGGATACTAAGTTCTGAGTTATTGATTTACTGATATCTGAGTTTACTTATACTGTGTAGCTGATAAATGAGTGACTGCATTTGAAAGTCTTGATCTTGTGGAACTATACTGAGTTCCATACTAAACTAAGTGACTGTATCTGACAGTCCTGAATCTGTAGAACTAAACTGAGTTTTATTCTGAGATTGGAATTGAAACTAAGACTGTGGGAAGTAATCATCTAACCAACATGCCAATCTCTGAACTATTAGGGCCTAACCTGTTACCCCAGTTAGAAGGGTGTCCATACCATGCCATGAGTAAAGACAATCTGAGTCACCCTCTGTAACGCCTTGATTTTCTGAACCGAAATGCTACATGGTGCTCATTACCCCAAAGGACCACAAGCTAACCCATGACTGATATCTATACCTGTAACTGCATAATATGCATATAAATGTGGAAACATGAACAAAGAGGGCGTAAGGTTCGATCTTGAATAATAAAATATTTGAAATAAGGTGGTATCACAGTACCAAAACAAAACTGAAAATACTAAAGTCTAAATCTAAAAACTCTATAATCTTTTAAAAGCCTCTAAACTGTCTGAATAAGGAGTTGAAAGAACATGTCTCCAACTAACTCCCTAAATTGAAATACTAGAATAATAAATATAACGATCATGTCCTCGAAATATGAGGACTCACTGCTTACTAAATTACTACGGTAGATCTGGAATCTGTACCTCAGAACCTATGGTGTAACATAAGAAGAAAGCACCATAGCGCAAATGCGTCAGTACAAACTAAAGTACTGAGTATACGTGGGGGTAGGCTAAATGCATGGGGTTTATATGCATGAGCATGCTAACTAATATGAATGTGAGAATACATACATAGATACATATGTAAGTGCTACTAAACTCGTAGAGATACTGACTACTTGAGTTTGAACTCTGACAACATGAGTTTTGTGATACTGAGATAGTGAATGACTGATAACATGGATGACTGTATCTAACAGTCTTAATTTTGGGGAAAAATATTTGAGTTCCAAATTGTATCTGAACATCTAAGTTTGAGATCAGTCCTAGCTAACGAGTGATCTCAGAAACTGATAATGAGAATACTCGACTAAATTTGAGATTTAGATCAAGCCTCTCTGCCAGGTGACCTCTAGATCTAATAATAAGTATCAGAATATGGGACCAAGCCTATCTGATGGGATGGTCCAGGAATCAATGGAACTATCTGAGTTTCTTACTGAGATCAATGACTGTATCTGATAGTCCTGATTCTTGATTTCTACTCTGAAGACTGATACTGAAACTGTAACTGTAAGTATGACTGTGGGAGGTAGTAACCTAACAGACATGCCCTGATATTGTACTACTGGGGTCCAATATTTTCCCTGATGTAAAGGGTGTCAATATCGTGCCACGGGTAGAGACCTCTACTATGGTCAAGCCTCTCTTACCCTGAATAGGAAATCAATCCTAAGGCAATATAATAGTCAAGTATAGCCTTTATCTGACGGGTGACTCTTGTCCTGTGCTTGGTACGCAGTTCCGGAGTACAGGGATTGATACTAATGGCTCTGCATTTATAATGGGACAAACTGCCATCCCTGCACTCTCTCGGTGCTAGTCCCTACTCCCAACTGAAAGACTCTAAAAAGATTAACTGCACTGAACTGACTAACTGAACTGAACTGATTTATAAATTGATTAATCGAGTTGATAATATTTTCTTAGCTGAACTAAGTTGAATTCACTGAGTTTCATTGACTGATGGAAACGCTACTTGAGATCTGAGGTCTGACTGAGAGTACTAAAACTACTGGGACTACTGAACTACTGAGATTTCGGAGTTTTTAGGAGTCACGTGACTAACTGAAATCTATGGATCATAGCTTGACTGAGGATGTCTCTTAACATAACACTAGCTCTAGGAACATAGCTATAGTTTTTAGGTACAAGTACCGCAGGACTCGATTAAAGAAAATTGACACACATGGCGGACTTGATCATAAGAGTAGAGTTCATAATTCACAATAGCATAAGTAAGGATTTCATAATAAGAATGATTCTCAACAAACTATCACATGATCGGGAATGAACACAACATGTCTATACTTGCATGGCTTCAATAACATGGTCATTCTATATCACAACAATATCATGAGCATCTCATACAACATCTTCAATTCAAGATAATAGCATGGGGATCACGTTGAACATAAACTTAGAACATGGAATAGTCATTTAGGACTTATTATGTCATAAAATCATGATTTCTATTCCCTTAGGTATTTTCACAAACACCTTACATTCACATCTTAGGCATAGGTGGATTCATCAAGATTGCAAATATTCAACCACCAATTTCACATATTTATATATTAAATACCACCATATCCTCAGAAAAAATATACAAAGATCCCATCTTAGGCATCGTCAAACTACAACCACATGAACATCAACCACCAACAACATAAACATCATAATACATAATTTAAAAGACGGTTCTTAAGCTTCATGGACAAAAGGAGTCCATGAATCAAATGACGCATACCTTAGAAGGAAGATTTTTGATGAATGACGGAGGAATTTCCTTGAAATTAGATCTTCAAGCTTAATTATACAACCCTAGTTGTTTTTCTCTTTTAGTGCTCTTGGATGATGAACTTAAAATGTTAGTAGGGTTGTAATATAATTAGGAGCTGTATATTTAGTAGGGTTAAGTTTAGGGACATGTAAGGAATGTTAAAAGACTTAATTACCCTCAAAATAACTCAAAACAGTGCTTAAATCACTTGAAACCATAAGATATGTGCTGCATATGATATCACATATATTTACATAGGCGCCGCACATGATATCGCCTAAATTTACATAGGCGCCGCATAAGATATCGCCTATGTCTACATAGGCGCCACATATGCTATCGCCTATATTTACAAAGGTGTTGCATATGCTATAGCATATGCTTTCCAGTGGCCATGTGCAATTTGTTAGGCGACGCACTCTACTTTGCAAAGTCATAACTCCTAGCTCGGGTGTCAGATTTTGATGAAATTGGTATCGTTGGATAGATAATTCTATTATCTATAATTTGGTTGGTAGAAATATGCAGAAATACCACAATAACATCGAGTTATACTCATTCAAATATGACCCTTATGAAATCAAAAACTAAAACTTGATGGATTCAAAAACTCTTAGCTTGTATTACCTTAAGTTACTCATATGAACATGCTTAATGCATCATAAGCTATCTTATCGCTAGGATACTCATTATAAGTCATGTACTCAAGTATGAATCATAAGATAGGAGATTCCATATGTAGGAAAAATGGTTCGTCACCTAGCTTAGAAATATGTGGGGTATTACAATATCTCCCACTTGGGAACATTCATCCTCGAATGGAATTTAACTGAGGCGGGAGAGATGATAAGATAAAGTACGTACAGGTCATACACTACTGAAACATGGGTTCATGACTGACATGATTGAAAGCTGAGCACAACATACTGAACATGCATATCTGATGCATGGGAAGCTGATTCATGAATATAAGATTGCGGATTCTAATAAAGTGGGTTTTCTCAAAATGAGAATGCATATCTGATGCACAACTGAAAGGATAAATCCATGCATATCTGATGCATGATTACATGACTGACATGATATGTAAATGTATAAGTGAAGATACTGATAAATAGTACTTTCTCTACTGAACACGTATATCTAATGCCTGAATATCGGACTAAGCTGACTCTTGAAAGCTTGATTGATTATGCCATGGAACTTGATCACTAATTTATAACGGGAACATGAAAGCATCAAGAAAAGGTGGGGTATCTCCCCCATGGGACACTATGTCCCTCTAGGAATGTTTACCTTGCTGAGATACTAGGCTGATGCACAGGGTATCTACGAACCTGATTATAACTAAACATTGGAGAGCTCAGACTAATGCATGCTGCATGAAATGAACTAGACCTGCTAATGTTACTTACTAACTCATGTGGAAATATAAGCTCAAACAAGCACAAGATATCTAACAATGCGTATAATGATCATGAAAAACTTGTAACGTACCCGAATCTAGGTTGGGGAAAATTTCTGGATCATGGTGACTCTGGAGTGAATAGAGTCGATTCTAACGCTGACCACTATTGGTGCTGGGATTTGCAGCCTGCTCTCACGAATCTCTACCTCTTTGAGCTAACACTCTACACTCATGCATTTTGTGGCCTGGCTTACCGCACCCAAAACATACCTGACTATTGGCTCTGCATGTACCTAGGTGATTCTTGCCACACTCTCCACAAAGTGGATAAGTACGCTCATTTCTAACACTACTCTGGGCTTTGGAACCTGTCTCCCTACCATAATTAAAATCTCCAAAGTTAGGTGTGGGCACACTAGCTGAAGATGGAATAGGGGCTGAAATTTTTTGACTATGGTAAGAACGATTACCACCCTGTGACCCAGCCAGAGAAAACCTGTAACTATGTGTCCTAATCTCCTATTAGATCTCTCTCTCTCCTTAGACTTATCTTTCTCGATCTGCTGAGTATGTATCATTGACATAGCAAGGTTCATGTCCCTATTGAGCATAGTTGTTCTACACTCTTTCAATACTAACCCGGACACACCAGTCACAAACTTACTCATACACGCTCTGGGGTCAGCTATCTTATCAGGAGAATACTTAGATAAATTGTTGAACATAAGACAATACTCCTTCACTATCATGGAGCCTTGTTTCAGGTTTATAAACTCTTCTACCTTAGCTTCTCTCATCTCTAACGGGAAGAGCTTATCTCAGAAGGCATCCTGAAATATCTTCCAGGTCATGGGAGTTGCATCTTCCCCTCTACTCTTCTTCCACAACACTACCAAATCATGAGCAATATCTTTCAGCCTATAGGACGCTAATTCTACACTCTTCTCCTCTGATACATGTATGATTTAGGTGAACTACTTTACCTCATTTAGATACAGCTGTGGGCACTCACCTATTACTGAACTAAAGAATTTTGGAGGGTTCATTCTCATAAAATTTCTCATTATAGCTACACCCGAATCCCCATATTGTTAGGGTAGGACTGCAGCCTGTCGATTTCCCTGAACACTAGTGCTCACAGCCTGGGCTACCGCCTAAAAAGCTACCCAAAATTCTGCATGAGACATAATCTCATTCAAAGAATCTGTGGGATGTGGGGCTGACTGATTCCCTATTCTCTTCTTAGGAGGAATGTTCTGCAAACAGAAGAGGAATAAGGATTAAACTGATAGTTCAACTTTAGCTATTGCTCACTGGGATGATATGAGTACTGAAAGAAGGGAACTGTTCCTAAAACATCTTATAGCCTCCTGCACATAAATATGGCGTGCAACACACCCATGTACAAGACACTACTAGATGCGGCTTTTAGACTTCCTAACACTCTATTGAAACTTAGGCTCTGATGCCAAGTTTATAACACCGTAATTTTCTAAACCAAAATGCTTCACAGTGCTCATGACCCCGAAGGACCGCAAGTTAACCCATGACTGATATCTATACCTGTAACTACATAAAATACATATAAAAAATATGGAAACATGAACAAAGAGGGCGTAAGGTTCAAGCTTGAATAATAAAATATCTAAAGTAAGGTGGTATCACAGTACCAAAACAAAACTGAAAATACTAAAGTCTAAATCTGAAAACTCAATAATCGTCTGAAAGCCTCTAAACTGTCTGAATAAGAAGTTGAAGGAACATGTCTCCAACTTACTCCCTAAGCTGAAAATAAACTAAAATACTGGAATAATAAATATAATGATCCTGTCCTCCAAATATAAAGACTCACTGCTTACTGAACTAGTACTGCTGATCTAGAATCTGCAACTCAAAACCTAGGTGTAACATAAAAGAAAGCACCATAGCATAAATGCGTCAGTACAACAAAAGTACTGAGTATACGTGGGGGTACGCTAACTGTATGGGGTTTATGTGCATGAACATGCTGACTAATATGAACGTGATTATACATACGTACATATATATATAACTATGACTGAACTTAGAGAGATACTAACTACTTGCGTTTGAACTCTGACAACATGAGTTTTATGACTGATAACATGGATGACTGTATCTAACAGTCCTAATTTTGGGAAAACTATTTGAGTTCTAAATTGTATCTGAACATCTAAGTTTGAGATCAGTCCTAGCTAACGAGTGATCTCTGAAACTGATAATGAGAATAATCAAGAGATTGAGATCAAGCCTGTCTGTTGGGTGACCTTTAGATGTAATAATAAGTATCTAAATATGGGACCAAACCTATCTGATGAGATGTTTCAGGAATCAATGGAACTATCTGAGTTCCTTACTGAGATCGATGACTATATCTGACAGTCCTGATTCCTGATTTCTACTCTGAAGACTGATACTGAAACTATAACTAAAACTGTGACTATGGGAGGTAGAAACCTAATTTAAATACCTCGATACTATACTGGTGGGGCCAATTATTTGCCCTGATTGGAAGGGTGTCAATACCATTCCACGGGTAGAGACCTCTACTATGGTCAAGCCTCTCTGATGGGTGACCCAGAATAAAAAATCAAGCCTAAGGCAATATAACAGTCAAGTATAGCGTTAATCTGACGGGTGATTCCTGTCCTGCACTAGCTATGTAGCTCTAGAGTACAGGGATTATTGCTAACGGCTCTTCCTTTATAATAGGAAAAACTGCCATTCTTGCACTTGCTCGGTGCTAGTCCCTACTCCCAACTGAAAGACTCTAATAAGATTAACTGCGCTGAATTGACTAACTGAACTAAACTGATTTATAAACTAATTAACTGAGTTGATAATATTTTCTTAGCTGAACTAAGCTAAATTCACTGAGTTCCGTTAACTAAAGGAAAAGCTACTTAAGATCTGAGGTCTGACTGAGAGTAATGAAACTACTGGGACTACTGAACTGTTAATATTTCTGAGTTTTTCTGAGTCACATGACTAACTGAAATCTATGGACTATAGCTTGACTAAGGATGTCTTGAACCATGACACTAGCTCTAGGAACACAGCTACAGTTTTCGGGTACAAGTACCTCTAGGACTTGATTGAAGGATACTAACACACATGACTGACTTGATCATAAGAGTAGAGTCCACAATTCACATTATCATAAGTAGGGATTTCATAATAAGAATTATTCTCAACAAACTATCACATGATCGGGAATGCACACAACATGTATATACTTGCATGGGTTCAATAACATGGTTATTATATATCATAACAATATCATGAGCATCTCATACAAAATCTTCAATTAAAGACAATAGCTTGGGGATCACGTTGAACACAAACTTAGAACATGGAATATTTATTTTGGACTTATTATGTCATAAAAGCATGATTTCAATTCCCTTAGGTATTTTCAGAAACACCTTACATGCACATCTTAGGCATAGGTAGATTCATCAAGATTAAAAATATTCAACCACCAATTTCACATATATATACATTAAATACCACCATATCCTCACACAAAACATACAAAGATCCCATCGTAGGTATTATCAAACTCCAACCACATGAACATCAACCACCAGCAATATAAACATCGTAATACATAATTTAAAAGATGGTTCTTGAGCTTCAAAGATGAAAAGAGTCCATGAATAAACTCACGCATACCTTAGAAGGAAGATTCTTGATGACTGACGGCGGAATTTCCTTGAAATTGGATCTTCAAGATTAATTATGCAACCCTAATTTTTTTTCTATTTTAGTGCTCTTGGATGATGAACTTAAAATGTTAGTAGGGTTGTAATGTAATTAGGAGCTATATATTTCATAAGGTTAAATTTAGGGACGTGTAAGGAGTGTTAAAAGACTTAATTACCCTCAAAATAACTCAAAACGGAGTGTTTAAGTCACTTGAAACCATAAGATATGCACCGCATATGATATCGCATATATTTACATAGGAGCCGCCTATGATATTGCCTAAATTTACATAGGCGCCGCATATGATATCGCCTATATTTACATAGGCGCCGCATATGCTATCGCCTATATTTACATTGCCGCCACATATGCTATTGCATAAGCTTTCCAATGGCCATGTGCAATTGGTTAGGTGACGCACTCTATTTCGAAAAGCCACAACTCCTAGATCGGGTGTCGGATTTTGATAAAATTGGTATCGTTGGAAAGGTAATTTGATTCTCTATAATTTTGTGGGTAGCAATATGCAGAAATACCATATTAACATCGAGTTATACTCGTTCAAATATGACCCTTATGAAATCAAACACTAAAACTTGATGGATTCAAAAACTCTTAGCTTATATTACCTTAAATGACTCATATGAACATGCTTAACGCATCATAAGTAATCTTATTGCTAGGATACTCATTGTAAGTCATGTATTCAAGTATGAATCACTAGATAAGATATTTCATATGTAGGAAAAATAATTCATCTCCTAGCTTAGAAACATGCGGGGTATTACACCCTCATTTGGCAGGTGCTTTGAATGAGAATAGTGTTACCCTTAAATAAAAGGTAGATCACCTCATCAACCATCAATTGGCAGGCTGATATCTCAACCTATAGTGGCTATGTAGTTTAAGAACACAAGGAATACTTCTAAGGATCACATCCTCTACTAGGAGGTGAGTCCTTATCCTTGGATTCACTCGGTGCTGAATCCTACTCCCAACTGAATAGACCTCAGAAAAATTTCTAAACTGTTCTAAGATGGGCTGAGCTATTACTGATCAGAGTGTTTAATTAAACTAAACTAAGTTCAGTGAGTTTCGTCAATTGACGGATTACTACTGAATTTTGTAACTGCCTAAATTCTACTTATCATGAAATGGCTTAGAACTATTTTGTAACTGACATTGGGTTTAGGAATATAGCTAAATTATAGGGTATTAAATACCCCCAGTACTCAATAGCATGAAAAACAAATCACTACATGACTTTAGTATTATAATGGTACTAGCTTACTAATAAAACATTCACTTAGGCATTCCTGTCAAACACTTGATATACATTGGGCATGTGCAAGATTAAATTCACCTAATTTCATGTTATGCTTAGGCTAGTCAATTCACATAGAAAATTTGAAAAAGACTTAAGAAGAATGAGTATTTCACATATCAATATGCATGTAGTACTATCATGAATTCTACATTTAACTTGCAACTCAAGAATTTAACATGAAGTTCACAAAGTTCAATTCACAATAAACTAGTTTGCATGAAACTTCAGGTAAATCATGGAGTTAGATCACCATTAACATAATAATCATGAATACATTCAAGATTTAACAAGAAATCCATGATATCAATTAACTTAAATTTCAAAAGAGTTTCTTTGACTCCAAGGGCTGAAGGATACCCTTTGATGAACACTTCAAATACCTTAGTGCCTGAATTCAGAAAGATTGGTGGTGGTTTCTTAAGTTCTTGATTTGAAATTGATCCCCCTAGGGTTTTTTTTCTTGAGAAATTTGAGAATAGTAAATGAATTTTGCCTCTAAAGGGGCTTAATCTCGTGTGTTAGGGGCTGATAAACATAGGAAAAATACCTTATTACCCCCGAGGATGAGGCTTTTTTACTATTGAAAATTGAACTATCGATGCGCAGATCGACATGCTGCATTTTTGGAATCGACGCGATAGCCAACATACCATATTGGTTTATTGTAAATTACCAGTGGAGCAAATAAAAAATACTGATCAATGTGATGGCTGTTGTACCGCACCAAGATCGCATCGATGCACTATTTTGGATCCCTAAACATAGTTCAAACGAGGTCTGAAAAATACGAAACTCATCTGGGAACACCTACAAACATTCCTAATTATGAATTTACCTAAATATAGACCTTTTAAGGTCATAAGAATCATGAAATTGAGTTTCCAATTTACAAAGGCCAAAATACTACTAAGTCTGAATACTTAGCTAGAATTTTCTAAGTCTGGGACCCCTTAGCAAGCTTTAAAGGCTAGAGCTTAGGATTTTTTGGGGTCTTAAAATAACTCTCCCTTGGGAGCATTCATCCTCGAATGAGACTAATTAAATAGATAATACTGATAGACTGGACTTAGACAATGAACAAGAAAAACTGAAGCATGATTTCATGACAGAAATTATTGATATACTGAACTATAATAATAAATATGCATATCTGATGCATGAATACATGAATGAACTGGTTCGTGAATGCAAGACTAAGTAAGCAATGTTAAATGGTACCAAGTTGGTAGCTATATCTGAATGTGAGATTGAGTAAATTCAAAAGAAATCTGTTACCTTAAGCTGAGTCTGATTTTGCGAAGAAGAGGTGAAGATACTTGGTTTGCATATCTACTTTTGGTTCTCCATTAGCTTGCTCAACAGAATGATTATATCCAAGAACTTTGACTAGAGGGACGTCTTTGTTCCTCAGTCTATGAACCTAATAGTCAAAGATTTCAATTGGGACCTCTTTATAAGAAAGAGACTATTTTAAATATCCATGCTCTCTATAGGGACTACAATTGTAGGGTCACCTATGTACTTCTGTAACAAAGGGACTTGAAAACACTTGATGTACTGAAGTTAAGTCTAAAGGTAACTCAATCTCATAAGTTACCTATCCAAAAGGGATGAGAATTTGGTAAGGATTGACATATCGAGGCCTGAGTTTCCCCTTCTTTTAAACCTCTTCACTCCTTTCATATGAGAGAGTTTCAAGAATACAAAATCCCTGATCCCAAACTCAAGATTATTTACTTAATATACATGAATGGGAACATGAGAATATAACTAAGCTTAAAACGTGATACCAGAACTGATTATCATGAATGGAACTAAGCCCCTAAATACATTGCTTATGCCTGAGATTTGAACTTTATGGTACACCTATGAGTACCTACTACTCCAAACTAGATTTGCTATCTAAATAGAAGATGGAAGGTTTAGGTCATGAAAGCTCAAGAATTATAGTTCATCTGCCATTTGGGACATTATGTCACCTGAAGAATGCTGACTTAGCTGAGATACTTAGAAAAATTGAGATAATGCATAGGGCGCCTATGAATTAAATTGTATCTGCATATTTTGGTTTTAAAACTGAGGCATGACACCTTAACTGAGCAGAACTCATAACCGCATGGTTGCTTGATCTTGGGATAATTACATTCTTTACACTTTGAATAGTGCAACTAGATGGAAAGATGGGAAACCAAACCATACGAGCATATCTGCCGGACTACTAAACCGAATTATTGGCTTATGGACTAACTCATGCTGGAAACTAATACTCGACTGGAGAAAGTCCTTGAAACTCTTTCTTTAAAGTAGTAGTGACTTTAGGTAGCAAGGAATCTTGGTAGTAACATAAGGCAAGGCCTACGAATCATCATCTAATATATAGTGACTAAGCCTTATGCACTGCAACTACAAATATTCAAGTTTAGACATATTCCTTGAATACTCTCTAAACTATACTCTCAACCCTTTTACGACACTTTACCTGAGACTACTGTAAGTATTCACATGGGCTTTAAGCATGAATACATAAACATAATAACTTATCTGATTAACTGAATGTCTTATAGCTTAATGCATGGAATGTAAGACTGAACTGTACCTAGTCTGAATAACTGAACTAAAACTGTAGAGTATTATACATATGAGAAAGGGATCGGCTGAGTAACATAAGATAACTGAGCCTGAATTCATGAAAACTGTATTATCTGAAAGTACAAGACCAAGCGTATAACATGATTATGAAATAGTCGGTAAATTGAGGTACTACAATAATGATAACTGTATACTATAGTCAAGAAAACCTGAAACTTAAATGAGTTTCTGATTAAATTACTGGACTGAGACTGGGACTGAGGCGTAACTAAGACGGTAACTGAGACTATAACTTAGACTCATACTGGAACTGAATGATGGGTTTTGATATTTATGCAATGGATACTAATATAAATCAAGGTTATGAATATACAATCACACTCTACATTTTCTCAACTTCTTATCTCCTGAAAAATCTTGATTACCCCCTCCTTTTTTCCTTCACCAACTAAATATAACTTCTTGCTAGCCATTTACCTGCACACTAACCTGATATTCAAACCTATTTTTCTGATTATAGTCTCCTGTATCACATGTATGCAATCGCTCATCACTATATTACTTCATAAGAATAGTTCACTGAAGGGTTAAAACATGAGGACTTAAAGCATGATGAATACTATACCGAACTCAACACTTAGTGAGGCATGAGGAATAGAATGTCAACATCATAGATGCCCTAAGAGATCTAAACAGAGAATATACGAGACATAATTTTACTTTAGCTGATAATTGGGGGTATAACATGATTCATGGGAACTGAACATATTGCAAATCATGACATGAGCACATATGTCATAAGCTACATAACCTGAGTCTGGTGTTTCTGTATTCATGAAACATATATTTGTAACACTGAGTGGACTTGAACTCATTATAATAGGAACTATAAGGGTGCATAGTTGCTAATGTGCATGAGTATGAGCTATGATCATAGAGCTAACATGTAAGATTTGAATAGACATCATGATAACTGATAGGTTTCGAGAGTCCGGAATATAATTCTGAGATAATCTGTATGATCATATTCTCTGCGGGAGTAAACAAGGATGGCATCTATGAAAACTATGAAGAACATGTCTAAGTATTACTTTAACACAAATTTCATCATCTATGAAAGTTGTTGGGGAATTGGTAAGACCAAAGGACATAATTAAGAATTCGAAGTGACCATGCCGAGTTCTGAAAGTTGTCTACAGGATGTCACATTTTTTGACTCTGAGCTGATGATAGCGTGATCTGAGGTCTATCTTAGAGAAGTAACTGACATCCTAAAGTTTGTCAAACAAGTCATCAATTCTGGGAAATGGCTACTTGTTCTTGACCGTGACTTTATTTAGTTGATGGTAATCGATTCATATTCTGAGAGAACCAACTTTCTTAGGCATGAATAAAATTGGTGCACCCCATCAGAGTACACTTGGTCTGATAAATCCCTTATCTAGGAGATCTTGTAACTATTTTTTTAGTTTTCTGAGTTCAATTGGCGCCATTCTATATGATAGAATAGATATGGGTTAAGTATCTGGAAGAAGGTCGATTTTGAAGTCGATTTCCCTTTCGGAAGGAACTCTAAGAAGATGTTTTGGAAACACATCTAGGTATTCACATGCTACTGATACTAATTTATGAGTAGGGGTTTTTGAACCAAAGTTTGAGACTCAAATGAGATGGTACACACATCCCTTAGATATAATTTTTCTCGGCCCAAGGCAAGAAATAAGTTGACCCCTAAGTGCTGAAGTACTACCCCTCTATTCTAGGATGGGCTTATATGGAAACTGAAATTGGACAATTCTATTTTTACAATTGGCTGAGGCATAGCAAAAATAAAGCCAGTTAGTATCGAGAATGACATCAAAATTAGTCATCTCTAATTTGACTAAGTCTACTGAAGTAACTTTCTGATATATGATAATCGGACAGTTCCTGTATAACCTTTGAGCTATGATAGATTTAGGCACTGGGGTAGAGACTGAGAAATACATAAGCATATAAAGCTCCTAGGTCTAGCAAAGCATTAAAATATAAATGATGAACTTTAAATATATCAGTAACCACATTAGGAGAACTCCCACGATCCTGTTAGGACTGAAGTGCATACAGTCTGTTAGGGCGTTGCCCATTGGTAGTACTGGAAGTGGTACCCTACTGATTTGGGTGACTAGATTGATCTAAGGGATAGATATGCTAAGCCTAGGAAGCTGACTGGGGATAATATCTCACTTTGTGACTAGGCTTGCCATATCTAAAACACACTTCGTTGCCTACCCTGCAGATACCTTGGTGATTTCTGCCATATTTTAGACAAAGGGGATTTGTTCGGCAACTCTTTGGTCTAGATGCTCTGGCCCTCTTATTCTTTTTACCCTTTTTCCTATGCCTCTTCTCCTTAGTCTGCGGAGGATGAGCCATAAGCATAGATAAGATAATGGCCAGCTTATTTCTTTATGAAACTATCGAATGAGCTAAGGCGGTGAACGTAGCTCTAAACTCAGCATAATAAACATGCTCATTTAGGGGATCTGCCTGAACGTGCGGAGGGGCTGACTGGTTTTTGTTACGTGTTTCATTAGTTTCTCTAGAAGACATGTTCTTGAAGCATGTGGAAGAGATTAATTAGACTAAGAGTTTAACTTGATCTCATGGTCACTAGCACGACATTATTATTGAAATAAGGAAAACTTTTTGTAAAATATCTAATAGCCTCTTATCCATAAGTGTGGCGCGCAACACACGTATACACAAGATTCTAATAGATGCAGCTTTCAAACTTCCTAGGAATCGATTGAACCTTAGTCTCTGATACTAATTTTGTAACATCCTAAGTCAATACCCCAAATGCTACATGGAGCTCATAATACCAAAGGACCACAAGCTAACTCATGACTGGTACGTGCTGCAATAACTGAATAGTAATACTACAAATATGCAAAAATTAGGTGGAGAACATATCAAAAAGTTCAATACTATAAAAAAATTGATTACGGTGTAAAAATACCAAAACTAAAACATCTGTCTAAAAAATAATCTAGTCTGAAAAGCCTCTACTTCCTGAAATATGAAGTTGATGGGACAAGTCCCCAACTAACTCTGAACTACTAAAATAAGCAGAACTACTGAAATAATAATCATGTCCTCGAACTAAGAGGACTCACCACTAACTCTGGCAGCTAAATATCTGAACTACTAAGTATAATCGAGAGCCCGCGGGTCTGAACCTATGATATAAAACATTAAACAACAAAAGAAAGGTATGCGTCTGAACTTTGAATGTATTGGTATGCAAAGTAACATAGGCTAAAATGCCAGGGTTCATATTCATTAACAACAATGATTGAATGGCATGAATATATCTGAATAAGAATACATGCATGAATATGTAAACTGTAACTGAGATTGTGATAACACGAGATACTTAGTTCTAAGTTACTAATTTACTAATATCTGAGTCTACTAATACTGTGTAGCTAATAATTGAGTGACGGTATTTGATAGTCTTTAACCTATGGAACTATACCGAGTTTCGTACTAAACTAAGTGACTCTATCTGATAGCCCTGAATCTATAAAATAGAACTAAGTTCTATTCTAAGACTGGAACAAAAATTGAGAATGTGAGAATTAATCATCTAATTGATATGCCCCTCTATAAAAAAATTAGGATCTAACCTGTGACCCCAGTTTGAAGGGTGTCCATACCGTGCCACGGGTAAAGACAACTTGAGTCACCCTAATTAGGTAGGTGCTCAGAATAAGAATGGTGGTACCCTCAACTGGTAGAAAGATCACCTCATCAACCCTCAACTGGCAGGTTGATGGCTCAACCTATGGTGGCTACATTATTTAGGAACACAATGACTTCTTCTAAGAAGCACACCCTCTGCTGGTAGGCAAGTCCCCATTCTTGGGTTCACTTGGTGCTGAATCCTACTCCCAACTGAATAGACCCATGACTGATTTCTAGGTTGTTTTTAAGATAGACTTAACTTTTACTTATCATACTATTTCACTCAAGTAAACTGAGTTCACTGAGTTTTATGGACTTACAAAATACTATTAAATTCTATAACTTATTGAATTCTACTGATCGTGACATGGATGAATACTATTCTTTAATGGACATTGTATCTAGGTATATAGCAAAATAGTCGGGTATTAAATACCCCCAGGACTCAATAGCATGAAAATAAAATCACTTCACTTTAGTAGCATAATGGTACTAGTTTACTAACAATAAATTTACTTAAGCATTTTTGTCAAACACTTGATATACATTGGGTATGTGCAAGATTAAATTCACATAATAGCATGTTATACTTAGGCTAGTCAATTCACATACGTATTTTGACAAAGACTTGAGAAGCATGAGTTTTTCACATATAAATACACATGTAGTACTATCATGAACTCTACATTAAACTTGCAACTCAAGAGTTTAACATGAATATTACAAAGTTCAATTCATAATTAATTAGTTTGCATGAAACTTGGGTCAAATCAATGAGTTAGATCACCATTGACACCATAATCAAGAATCCATTCAAGATCCAACAAGAAATCCATGAAATCAATTAACTTAAATTTTAAAAGAGTTTCTTGGACTCCAAGGGTAGAAGGATTCCCTTGGATGAACACTTCACATACCTTAGTGGCTAAATTCTGAAAATTGGTGGTGGTTTCTTGAGTTTTTGATTTAAAATTTATTCCTCTAAGATTTATGTTCATGAGAAATTTGAGAATAGTGAATGAATTTATCCTCTAAAGGGGCTAAATCTCATATTTTTTGTGCTGATAAAAATGGGAAAAAGACCCTATTACCCCTGAGGACGTAGCTTTTTAACTACTAAAAATGAAATTGTCGACACGCAGAATGACGCACTGTATTTTTGGCATCAACACGATAGCAAATGACCACGTGGAGTCCACATCAGTTAACTTGAAATTACCACTAGAGCCAAGGGAAAATATTGATCGATGCGATTGCCACCGCACGGAGATTGCATTGATGCACTTTTTTAAATTCCCAAACATGGTTTAAATGAGGTCCAAAAAATATAAAACTCATTTGGGAACGGCTACTGACATTCATGATCATGAATTAACCTAATGATTCACCTTTTAAGGTTAAAATAGTTGTGAAATAGAGTTGCTAATTTATGAAAGATAAAATAATACTAAGTCTGAATACTTAACTAGAATTTTCAAAGTCTGGGACTCCTTAGCAGGCTTAAAAAACTGATTTGAGCTTAGGATTTTGTGGGCCTTACAAGTAGTCAGTGATGTCACTGATGTATTTTCTGAGGATATACACAAGGGCACTTCTAGCAAGGATATTCACTTTAGGGTATAACCCCTTTTATCTATGGCGTCTATCTCTATTCTTCCAATCAAAATGGATCTAGTTAATCTTAATGAATTGAATGAATAGTTGAGTCCTTTTTCATTCGTTAAAAAATGGTTCTCTACTATAACACCCTGGGTTTTGTCCTATGGAAATATCCTGAGATTTAAGCTCACTGGTCTTGTAACAACTCATCATATGAGTAGTATGATATGGGTATGAGTTAGGTGACCCAACTCGGTAGGTGTCCAGTTATGGTGGTTGGGTTTCTGTTGTGGTTATGGTTTGGTGGTATGGGTCATTAAGGTGATCCTCACTTAATTAGAAACTTCATAACTTAAATTAGCTCTAAGTATAAATGGCTAACTAAGAGCATTGAGGATAGGTCATGAGTCATTGTTGGAAGTCATATATTGTCCAGTTACAATCTTTTTACATTCTATCTTGGGTATGACTAGACCATGCCAGTCGTACAATCTAGTCATAATTAGGGGAAATAGAGTCGTATGGTTGATGGTGTGTTGGTGTCCAAGTCATTTTCTTTATGACAACTTGATAGTACGATTCGTATGTTGTGATCATAAGTCAAGGGGTTGAATCTTAACCACCTATGGCAGTTTAATGGTTTTAAGTAGGGGGCATTCTGAAAGTTTCTCCTTTTAAATTCTTTGGCTATCATGAAATAAAAAACCTTTTTGGACTTCATTAACCTATAATTCTCAATTAAACACACTTAAAATCTCTCTCAAGCAAAGGTCTAGGGTTTTATCAAGATAATAAATTTGGGGCTTTCAAGAGTGATTCTCTTCGACTCCCTTGGTGTCTAAGGCATATTAATGCTCCCTAATTGTCATTTTGCAAAGATCATGTATTTTAACTTTTGGTTATCATGGTATTCTTATGATTTTGACTTAATGGTTGGGGGTTTTGGATGTTCATGGTTGAACAATGTTTCAAATGGTTTAATGATGTTTCTTTCATGCTCTTAATATGATTTTAACATTATGGAATACATGGTAATGTTAAATTTATTTAGGGAGACTTTGGACACCTCATATTACTTGGGTATGGTTTTGAAACATATGTTCCCTCAACTTGCTTATTAAAATTCCAATGGGAATGATTTTTTCACATAGTTTGACTATTTTTAAAATCTTTACATTGCACAAAAGGTAATGGAACTTAAATTGGTTTGATTCATTTTAATAATTTTGGAAAGTCCTTGGTGGCTATGGAATTTGTTAATTGGAAACTTTGGAGTCAAATTGGTTGAATGGCTTTGGTATGGTATAAAAATATAGACATGAAAGCTCTAGTTTTTGTATGACGATACCAATGGTTAATTACTATTAAAAGACTCCTTGTTAAATGTTTTGAGTGTGTAAATAGTTTAAATATGGGCTTAAATGGATGGGTGTTGAAAAACCGTAGAAGGTGGAGATCTCAGGAGGAGCAATATTGGAAACTCATGTTTGCTGATGTGAGGTTTGATGTTGGTGATCATGTCAATGATGTCATACTTTATATTTTGGGAGATATACTAGTCATCTCAGCTTCTTTTCTCTGGTCGTGTGGGTAACACGCATTGGGTCCCTTTCAGCAGTGGGAGCTAAACCCATATATCTCGAGAGTGGTATTTTGGATGGAAAAGCTACACAATCCAGGTAAAGGTTTTAAATCCATGCTAAAGTCGGTTCTCTATCTCGACATGGTATATATATATATATTTGTGATTACATATGGTTATTTACTTTGGTTTTGAAATACTAGAATTATTTTATCTTATCCTTGAGTAGCTTCTAGCATTCACTTTGCTAACCATCTTCAACCATTTCATCCCCTTGAAATGCAAGAACCGCGCATAATAGCATTTCTCCTCAGTGACTTGGATTTGGGGACAATATTAAGTCAGACTAAAGTGGTGAGCTTCTATAATCCAAAAGGCTCCATTTTATGCTATGGGATTCTTTTGTTTTTTTTTGTAGTTCTTTGGTTTGGTTTTGTCTATTGTTTGGGGCATATCTGTACTGGATGATATTGATTCTGGTTAGAGGCTTTGTCAAACTACTATTGGTATAGGCGGTGTCAGTATTGGTGTCAGCCTTGGTATTAGTATTACTATTGGGGTTGACACTGGTTTGATAATTGGTTGAGGTTGTTGGATTTTGATTATAGACTTTAATTAATGTCTTTAAACTATTATTATTTTATCTCATTATATATTTGGAGTATATTCGACATAGCTTGGTGAGCGGTTATGGTTTGGTATTGGGGGTGGTCTCCTACCCTAGTTGGACTTGAAATGCCCGACATGACAAGTCCCTGGTTTGGGTCATGTCAAATTGGTATCATAGCGCTAGGTTCATGCTCAATTGGGTGTCAGACAAAGACTTATTCGAGTTTATTTTAAGGGTGTGTAGTGTGGCACATTTTTAAGGGAGTGGCTACAAGGCATTTAGGAATATCTCTGTTTCTTGTGTTTTATTTTCAAGTTGTAGAGTCTAAGATACAGAATTCTCCTCTAATTCCAGTTTGTTTGCTTTTTAGATCAAGCCTCCTCAAAGATCTAAAGCTTATGGAAACTCCTCTATCCTACCTAAGGACAATGTTGATTAGACCCATCCAACTTATGGGGTCCATAATCGGTCTAGGGGTTCAATTTTTGATTGCCCTCCCTTAGTTACATCGGTTCTCTCTAATCCTTCTCGAGCTCCTCTCGAGCCCCTCAGGCTGTTGTGACAAAGGATGAGTTTCTTTAGTCTATCCATATGCTGGCACAGTTCATAGCTTCTCAGGATAAGCGTGGTACTTTCGTTGTTCCATCTTCTGAGGTCAGAAGTGTAATACACCATGTCTAGAAAACCTTGTGCATCATATACTTATTCTCCAAAGTCGTACACATAATCTATGAATGGTATGCTATAGTTGTACTCAAGACAGTATGGTATGGTGTACATTTTATGGAAGGTACGACTCAATCGTTAAAAGTTGTAAGATCATTATACGAGTTGTATGAACTCGTAGGTTCATCATTATAGTCTTCTTAAGATTCTGTCAAAGCTATGTATAAGGGGATACGATTCGTATGATGATGACACTAGTCCAAGGTAGAACTCATCCATTGACCAGTGTGTACCCTCCTTGAGTCTGCGAAGCCTACGAGTTGATAAGATAAGTCGCACCTTTTCTTATGAGTTTTATGGTTAACTCATAAGGACTGGCAATATAATTCTTTAAAGATTAGCTAAGGGACTTTTGGTCTTTTCCTCTCTTATAACTTCCCATCCATAACCTATAAACCTCAAAGGGGTTTTAGTTTCCACTATTACTTAATCAACTAATGACACTTTCCCCTCCCTTCTTCAAGAACATCACAATTAGGTTCATATCAAACAAACTTATCCCTCAAGTCTATAGATTAAAACTCACTTCACAAGTCAAGAATTACAGTTACGTGGAGTTCATGAACTAGGATATTATTTCATCCTTGGGCCCAAATTGCATGGTTTTAAGATTGAATTTATTTATTTTTAATTAAGGTTCATACCCAACTAGTCATACTCTTGAATTATGAAACTACCTTGAGAATGAAAGCTTTAAGTGCATCATTAATTGCATATATCCATTTTATAACTTAAAAGATTCATATTGTGAATTTTATTTTTATTATCTTAACTGGGATTGTTGAAATATTTCAAGGTGACTATTAAGCATGATGTTTTGTTATAATTTTTTATGAATTAAAGCACGAATTCTAAGTTCTAAGTACAAGTATTAAGTTTACAAGATTATTATGCTGTTAAATTTAAAGAAAAGATTGACCTTTTGATCCTAAGATAAGATATGAAATCCACAATTGTTCATCCTGATTATGATTTAAAGAAAGAGAAGCATAACTGGTTTTTAGTCTATAGACCCTTATGCTATTTTAAGGTCGATTTCTTAAAGTGTAAGCATATAAGTATTCTAGAAGTAGTATATAGCACGTACAAGGGAATGTAGATGAGCATTTCCTAAATTCTTAGAAACTACGAGCGGCCATACATTAAGCTTTTTCCTAATATGGATAAAGTACAATGATCACTAAAGATTAGGGTTTTATTCTGATGGAAAGGGTAGAAAATCTCTCCCCAATGTGGGTAAGAAGATGGAATCCATGGTAGCTCACATGGCTTATGTCGATTAGAGGAACCCCCCAAAAGAATGAATAAAAAGTAGAGCTTCTAGAAATTAAATGTCACGACTCACAAAGTTATTAATGTGTTTCATTACTCATGTGTATCATCTTGTAGTCTTTTGTTTATTCAAGATCAAGGTGAGTCATTTATAGTTAGCATGCATTATTTGAAAGTTTATATCTATATTCAACTTTTGTTTTACTTATGAATTCACCCCCATATACTCAGTACATTCAAGAGGTATTGACCCACATAAATGTCTATGTGCTACATTGCCTTATAATTTAGGTTTCGATGCTCGTTTCCAGCAACACGATTGACTAAGGGAATTTTTACCTACATCCTGAATTTGGGTAAGTCCTCACAGTCAGAGGATCAAGTTTCTAAAATATTTGATTCATTGTTGAAATTGTTTTAGTTATGCAAATTCATATTATGTTCCTATTAGCTGGGGTCTATCCCAGTGGCTCTCTAGTCAGTAGCATAGGCTTGTAAAACTGTTTATGTTTTATGTTCAAAGTGTTAGTGTAAGACTTCCAAGTTAAAGACTCTCTTCAAGTTTATGAAATCATTTACCATCAATTCCTATTTTTTTGATTCACATTTCATATGAGTTTCAAGTTAAGTAAGCATTATGGGTTAGGTTAGGACTATTCATAATCTTGAGCACCGTGTGATATCCCTGTGGTATTTTTACTGAATTAAAAACTTGCTATTAGAGCCTATGGTTTCAAAGAGTCCTAGGGAGTCAGACAAGCTATGTTACATAGAGTCTTGATCATGGATCTGAAGTACACCATATTTTTAAGCAAGAGACTGTGGGATGAGGTTGGAATAATTTTTTTTTATAATCTATCATTCTTATAGTTGTCTCTATCTACCTTAATTCATGATATAATATGCCTCTTCATCGAGTTGACGCCTGTAGAAACGATTATCAACCACTACTATACGCTGACCCTTTGAATGAGAACATGTCTCATGCAAAATTTTTGGCCTCCTTTCAAGAGTTAGACCAAGCTGTGAATGCTAATGTTCAGCGAAACTAACAGGGAATGGTTCTACTTCAGTAGAATGGTAATTTAGCAACAACCAGGATTCTAGACTTCTTGTGAATGAATCTACTTAACTTCCTTGGGTCAAAGGTGGATGAGGATCCTCAACTCTTTATTGATGAGGTGACAAAGATTACTTAGATTATGATTGTTACTAAAGAGAGGATTTTAGAGTTGGCATCCTATTTGTTTAAGGATGCATGTTACTTAAGAGAAGAGTGTAGAGTTGGCATCTTACAGGTTAAGGATGTTACTTATGATTATGTCGTTATGTGGAAGAAAGGTTGAGGTGAGAATGCAGCTCCTGCAAATTGGTAGGTATTTCAAAATGATTTCATGATGGGTTATTTTTGTGTGAGATGAGGGAGTGTATGGTGGATGAGTTCATAAACCTGAGGCAAGGCTCTGTGAAGTGAAGGAGTGTTGCCTTATGTTCACTTAGTTGTGTAAGTATGCGCCCGAGTTGTTATCTGACTCTAGAGCTCGTATGAGTAAGTTTATCACTGAAGTGTATGATTTGGTGGTCAAAGAGTGTAGGACAACCATGCTTATTAAGGATATGGATATTACTCAGTTGATGATTCATTCATCATAGATTGAGGTAGAAAAGTTGAAGGAGAGAGAGAAGAGAAACAAGAGGGCTAGGACTGGACAATTTGAGTATAGTCAGCCAAGGTCTAGAGGGGGAAGCCATTGATAGTTTAAGGGTCATTTATCAATTAGTACCCCATCTTCAGCCAGTGTACATGCACCCATGATTAGGAAAGAGAAGTTAGGTAGGTCTTCAAATTCCAAGTCTTAGAATAGGGTAGTGGGAGGCCTAGTTACCTAACATGTGCAAAGTGTGGTAGGACCCACCCGAAAGAGTGTTTGATAGACAAAGAGGGCTGCTATGGTTGTTGAAATTTAGGCCAATAGGATTAAGTAAAAATTAGTACCGTTCGAAAGCTAATTAAATTATCTACAACTTAATCGGTGTTGTAATGAGTTATACACGTTGAAATTTGACCCTTGAAGAATTGAATACCAAAATTTAGCTGAATCAAAGGCTCTTCTCTCAACTTTGCTCTAAGAGATCCTTTTGAATATTTTCCAACATCATAAGATCTCTTAACACTAGGCTAATGACCATTACACATGTATTCAAACATAAATAAATAGAACTTTTTTTATATACGTAGGAATGATGGTTCAAAGTCTTGCCCAAAAATACAAGGTGTAACATTATCTCCCCCTTTGATTCATTTATCCTCGAATGATGGGTAGGAACTTATTGGAGCTTTAGAAGTATAGAATAAGGTAAACATGACATGTCTGCTAATTTCTTAGCTGACTTAACTCTATTTACTTTAAGGAGGTAATTCGTCCTGAGTGTTTAGAACTCACTTGAAATGTTCAAGATATAATCATACATATGGAACTGTAAAGTGATAACTAATGCAAAAAAACCCCAAGAGTTATTGAGGATGGAATAACATACATAACTTATTATTAGTAATAGTTCCTCAATAAGACAGATACAAGAATCAAAATAAAAGGGCTTAATGGCATCTCCGAGTACATCATTTAAGCATGAAGGATTAGATAATGAGACTAAGGTCGTACAAGGGGTATTACAATGTCTGAGCTGGAATACTTGGAAAATTGATGTAATTCATTTAATACTTATGAACTGAACAATGATTTAATATGTGAATCATAGACTTGCTACAAATACTGAAAAAAATTCATAATTTGCATGGATGAAAATATTTTACCTCATAGAATAACCATAATCTTGAAACTTAAAATAGTAAGACGAGATGGAAAGTTGGAAAATCATGGGAGCTTATTTGTTTATTTGTTAATTGAATTGTTGGCTATACAGATTGAATCAAACTGAAACTTTATACTCAACTGGAGTACTTTCTTCAACACTCTTCCTAAGAAGTACTAATAATAGTAGGGTGCAAAGAATTCTTAGGCAAGATCTGAATTAGATATCTGAATAAGTAATCATAATATGGCTATAACTCTGTAACACACAACACCGCAATACAAGCCTAAGCCATGAATTAAATACCCCATGTATGTTTCAATTCTATCACCTCAAGAATAATTCATCTTACAACTTCAACAACTAAATTCAACCTCTTACTAGGAATTTACTAGCGTATAGTGCACCCATCCTCTTATATACCAACATGAAATTCAACCCTATGATTATAACCACATATGAACTTTTATACATACAACCCACTAAAGCTTCTTTCCAATATACTTTAAATCTCTCTTAATAACAACTTCCATGCACTATCCCTAAGAAAACACAAATAAATTTTCAACCAACCATTACATGCATCAAAAGTGCTACCTCAATCTTCCATCAAATGTTTAGCCTTAGATAAAAAAAGCATAAAAAAATCTTTCCTACTGAGGAGCATTTAGTCTCCCCTAGGTATACAATTGTTCATCACCATACTGTTGACATATGTTGAGATCACAGTAAGGTTAGAACATGAGGACCTGAAGCATAAAAGAATATTATTCATAACTATTACACCTACCTAGGCCCTAAGAAATAGAATATCAAAATAATAGCTTCATCAAAGAGATCTAATCTTAGGATATACATGACATAATCTAAATTTTGGTGATCATTAAGACTATAGCATGAGTACCTACAACTGAATATACTGAAGAGCATGAGTACGTAAGTCATGAGTTGCATGACCTGAGTTTGAAGTTCATGAATTCATGGAATATGATTTGTACTGTTGAGCAAAATATAACTACTTATATGAAAAACTAGTAGCGTACGTTATTCTCTATAAAGTGCATAAATATGAGCTATGATCACAGAGCTGACTTGTACGACATGAGTAGATTTTGTGATGGCTGATATAAGAAGTGGTTGGGTATCTTCCTCCCCTACAATGATTCTACAACACACTGGTATCACTACTAGAATCTGAGAGCCTGACTGTGTGTCTTATTTTATCATCTCCCTCTTAGATTTAATCTATCATACTAAGTTTGTGGGCCGCTTTAATAAACTCTAACTTGTACTGTAGCAACTTTACTCTAGAGTACCAGATATAACAACACACATAAATAAGTAACTCACCATGAAAGAAACTACACCTAAAGTATAAAACCCGCTGCTAGTGCTTCTTTCTAAAATACAACTCTTAACTTTCTATAGCACCACTAGTCATTATGTAACATCTTAAACACTCACTAACATAGAATTGTTTGGAGTATCAGCATACCATGATTTCACACCATCTAGAATTTCGACTATTCTTTCTATTAAATTAATCATCAAAGATTAAAACATAGATTCTAACACTCAACACGGATATTCCAAAACTTTTAATGAACAATACTAAATTTTCATCGCCTTCTAATATCACATTTCTAAACTTATATTTTCCCCTAAGCAATGAGAATTACAATTACACCAACATACCCAACATCATCAACTTATAACCTTTAACTTAGCTGGTAAGAACATCATATACTACATGGCTTCATTCACACTTTACAACTTAAGGGTACTAACTAAGTACACACACTGTTAAAATATAGAAATAATACAATCTTATTTCACCTTGGGCATAACTTTTGATCATAACCACACCATCATACTTACCTTTAAATCAATATATTTAAATTTTTGCTTGTACTATTTCAAGCCTAGTTTTTCACCTTTCTTACAACTAGCCCCGTGGATACATAATCTACTAAATCTAGATAAACAATATCCCCACTTTGCTATTGTTAAAATTCTAGGTCCATGCTTCTAACTCTAGGTCACCTGCTATCATAGGATTCCAAGAAGGGATACGAGGTCACATCTGACTATGGCATAGCGTACGATTTTTTTTATGATCCTGAAAGAATAATTGATTATTTAGAACATAGAGGCCTTGGTGGGATACTTTTTGAGCTAATAATAAACCTCATAGCTGTCTTTAAGAATTGTTTAAGAAAACTCTATCAATAGGAATTTAAGCTTCACTGTTTTTGTTACCTTGAAAATAAGACAAAGTTGACTTAAATGGGGAATGATGAGAATATGTATAAGTTTCTTAGAGAACCTTCCTATAGCACGATCTGAGATATGAAAGAAAGAAACCATTTCCTAAATGCCCTGTTGCCTCTCGAAGAAAAGTATAGACGTTTCCACACTGTTCCGCAATACTCTACTAGCCACAACTTCATAGACACCCTAGGACACTTGAGCTTTGTGCTCCGATTTAATGTTTGTCACGACCCAAGACTACCCCGCGATTGTAACACGGTTCTTAGAATCACAAGTTATTCCAAGCTAACCCATGTACTGATATGATACTTGAGAAATAGATTTATAATGTAAATAGAAGCTAAATTTTCCTAGTAGAAATGTAATCATAATTAATTATGAATAGATGTAATATTGATAAATTTTATAACATAATTATACTGAAGGAAAAACATGAATTACATGTAATGACTCTGACAGAATATATATGAAGTCTCGACTGTATTGACTTTAGATAGTTGGGATATGTATCAAACTATCACTAATCAATACATATGAATAATAACAATACTGTACATGAACTACAATTGACTGAAGTTCTCAAAATAGAAGAACTTATCACCTGTTGGCTAAAAGCTAAGAATAGTTTAGCCCTGTTATATGAGCTACATTTGGTACGTATATTACGAAGGATGTAGCCATAAATGCATATATGTGGTAAGTACTTTGGAATGTAATTAGTAATTGGAGAAATGCACTAAATTATGAATATATTTAAAACATGCTTTAAAACTAAAGATACAAGCTATTTACATGAGAATAGTAAGTCATAGTAAATTTATAAGTTCATAAGCTGAAAATAATTTTGTAAGCTAGGAATTGGTTGAAACATGAATATTGTATGTAAAACTGACCATACTGTAAAATTTAACTAAGGATTATGTATGGATACTGACCATGAAAACATAAAAATATAAAACTAAGATTGCAAGACCAAGTATAGCATGTACTGACATGATCTGAATAGCATGAATAATCAATAAAACTAACTAAATAACTATTGAAATTTGATTACACGGTAAAGCAAACCTAAAATAAAGTAGACTGATTGCTGACAGAAACTGTTGAAGATATTATGTAACCGACATACCCTATTGTGAGCAAATTAGGATCCAACCTATAACCCCAGTTGGGAGGGTGTCAGTACCTTAACACGGATAGTAAGACATGAATGATGATGTGGATCCACAAGGATGATATCCCGAGGGACAAGGCAGTCAGTCCTAAACTAATGGGTGACCCCAAAGAGAGTGTCAGTCTTAAATTAGCATGTGATATCTCATAATCATATGCTTGCTACATAGTTCTTACACTTATAGACTACTACTAAGGACCCATTCCTAATTGGCAGGGTGAGCCTCTATCCCTATATTCACTAGGTACTAAATACTTTTCCCAACTGAATGATACTATTATTTTGATGTGTCTAAAATGACATGGAACAGTACTTATTAGTTCTCAATATGAACATGGTAGTCATATTATATTAATAAAAATCATGACTTGTCTGACTTGTATCTTGAAAACAAAGACATGTATAAAGAAATATTTATCGAGTGTTCATAATCCTCCAGCACTTAATGATCACAAAACACATAAACAATACTTTAAACTAGTAGGATAAAATTAGATTTGAAAGACCCAAGAAATAAGACATTTCAATAATCTGTAATATATGAAAAGTGTGAAGGACCTTATAAATAAACTTTTTGACTTTCTTAAAGTCTTTGTTTAAGACAAAATCATCTTTTCACTATTTTTTTCTAATATTTAAGAGTGAAAATTAATTAAATATATTTATGGAAAATCTTTCCCTTTTTAGAAGTCATCATAATTTCATTATTTTTCCCAATCTAAGAGTTTAAATTAATTAAATATATTTATGGTAAAGCTTTTCATCATTAGAAGTTATCAAAATTAATAATAACTAGTACATTTTTCATTAGTTTAAGGATTCTAAATCGACTAAATTTTATTTTAAGAAGATTTAAAAAATCTTGAAATAAATATTAAATCATTAGAATATGAAAATTTTAAGTATTACAAGATTTTTAAAAGTTTTAAGTAAGTAATAAGAATTTGATCAATGATTTTAAAAATATTTGGCTTTTAAAAATACAAAAAGATTTTAAATATAAAAAAAATTGTAACACAAATATAGTAAAATTGGTGCGTCTCACTTAACTAATGACAACAAGGGAAAGAGGTACTATATAACAAATGCAAAAGTGATGATCCACCAATCACTTGAAATTTTTGGTGGTAAAATATATATGTGTATATGTTTATGTTATATTATTATATTAAAGTGTGAAAGGTTTTTGAAAAGTTATTTGAACTTTTACACTTTATAAAAAATCTCCACAATAAATAAAATCATTAATTTTTAATAATCAAACGTTACATGTGCGAGACACATACAATTAAACTAGTTTAGTAAAATACATGAACTTGAATATGGAAATGAGTTAAACTTGAGAAATCAAAATATTCACATGATATAATTTATAACTTAAAGATTTGGCATGAAATCACTTTAATAGAACATGAGTAATTGAAACTTAAAGCATGAAATAAACTAGTTTACATGGGAACACATATCAACATGGCTTTAATTCGAATTAATAAGAAATACATGGATTAAGTTCATAAGTTGCATGGATAATTTTATAAAATAGGATAAAATTCATATTTTAAACTAAAAAGAGGGTTTTTGAGCTCGGTGGATGAAAAGAACTCATTTATGAATATCCCACATACCTCAGTTTGATGAACTATTGAAGGAAAACTTTAAATTGAAACTTCAATCCTTGAGTTTTGGAGAGAAGAAACTTGATTTTCATTCATGGGAAGAGGGGATAGTTTTACATATGTTAATCTCATGAAAAGAAGGAAATAACATGTTTTAAAGCCCCTCAATTCATTTATGAATGGTTAGAAATAATTTAGGGGTGTGAAAAGATTTCAACGCCTTTAATATAAGTCAAAATGGAGCAACTTTTGGCACTTTGCTTTTTCATGTGGCGCAAGCCCATAGAACACCTGAGTTTGTGTGGCTCACACAAATATCACACCTCATCTAGAGGCTCTTTGCAATTGCCATGCAATGTACAACCTTTGCATGGTTATAACTTTTTGCTCGGGTATCGAATAAAGGCAAAATTAGTATCATTGGAAATCTAATTCTATTAGCTACAACTTGGTGGGTCTTGATATGCAAAATAAAACATATTTAAGTATTTATACATGTTAAAATCTTTCACTTGAAGAATAAAATACCAAAATTTGGCCGAATCAAAGGATCATAGCTCAAATTTGCTCTAAGTGATTCTTATGAATATTTTTCACATCATAAGCATTCTTCACACTTGGATAATGATCACGACACATGTATTCAAATATAAATCAAGGGATTTGAGTATATGTATATAGGAAAGATGGATTAAAGTCTATCCTAAAAATATAGGGTGTTATAGTGACATACTGGTGTATTCCAGGAGTGAGGAATAGCATGCAAATCATTTTGAGAATACTATTGTAGACCACCAACGACCATCAATTGTATGCAAAGTTTCGTAAATATGAATTTTAGTTTGAATTTGTAACCCTTTTGGGGCATGTCATTTCAGGGGTTGGTATTCACGTGGATTATCAAAAGACTAATGTCGTGAGGCACTGACCTAGAACCATCATTCAATCCAATAACCAAAGTTTTTTGGTTTTGGTTGGGTACTGTACAAGATTTTTTGAAGGGTTCTCCTCTATAGATGTATTTTTGACTAAATTAGCTTAAAAGAGTGGGGATGTTCATATGGTCGGATAAGTGTGAGAAGAATTTTCTAGAGATGAAAAATAAATTGACTTTGATACTAGTGTTAGATCTGTCAGAGTCTTTGCAAGGATTTGTAGTATATTGTGATGCTTCTTGAGTGGGTTAGGTTTTGTGTTCATGTAAAATCGGAGAGTGATAGCTTATGCCTCTAGTTAACTTAAGGATCTTGAAAAGAATTACCCAACTTATGATCTAGAGTTAGCTGCTGTGGTTTTTGCCTTTAAAATTTGGAGGTATTATTTTAATGGTGTACCTATTGACATTATAACATACCACGAGAGTCTTTAGAATATATTTTCAAAAGTAAAGCTGAATCATTATTACAGAAGGTGGTTGGAGATGTTGAAAGATTATGACATAAATGTGCCCTATTATCCGGGTAATACTAATGTAGTGGCATATCTGCTAAGTATATTTTCTATAATTAATATGTCTCATGTGATGAAGCAAGAATATGTATTTCCTAGAGAGGTGCATTGGTTTGCTTGTTTGGGAGTATGTTTGCTCTACATTGATGATGGGGGAGTAGTAGTTCAGAATGGTTTGAAATCATCTTTGGAAGTGAAAGTGAAGGAGAAACAGTGAAAGGATCCCATACTTAGCTAGATATTAGAGATAGTTTTGCAGTAGATGGTTCAGGTTTTCTCCCATGGTGGAGATGATGTGCTTCGTTATCAAAGTAGACTCTGTGTTCCAAATATAGAGGTTGAGGGAAAGTATTTTTGTTGAGGTTCATGGTTTGAGGTATTCTATTCATCTTGGTGCTATTAACGTGTATCACAACTTTTGATAAATTTAATAGCGGAATGGTATTAAAAGGGACAAAGTTGAGTTTATAGCCAAGTGCCCCAATTGTAAGTAAGTTAAGGTTGAACACCAAAGATCGGGTGGTACAATACAAGAGATTAGTATCCAAACTTGGAAGTGGGAAGTAGTGTATGGATTTGCTCACAGGGTTTCCTCATACAAAATGCCAGCATAATTCAATTTGGGCCATACTAGATCAAATGACTAAGTCATCCTATGTCCTACCTGTTAGGATATCATAGAAGATTATGCAAGAATGTATGTCTGTGAGTTAGTAAGAATTCATGGGATTCATTGATCCATCAATTTAAACAGTGGCACGTAGTTTACTTCACAGTTTTAGAAGTCTTTTTAGAAGGGCCTTGGTACAAAAGTTAAGCTTAGTATTATATTTCATCCGCAGATCATTCGTCAAGATGAGCGTATTATTTAGACACTAAAGGACATGTTGAGGGTGTGTGTTTAGACTTTAAAGGAAGTTGAAAAGACCATCGGCCTTTGGTTGAAATTCTAACAATAATAGTTATCATGCTAGCATTTAGATGGATCTGTTTGAAGCATTGTATGGGTGTAGATGTAAGTAACCTATAGTATTGTTTTACGTTGGTGAATCAAACTTAATTGGAATGAATTCTATTCTTGAAGCTATAAAAAAGATTCAGTTAATTCATGAGAGATTGAAAACTGCTCAAACCCATAAGAAATCGTATATTGATGTAAGAAGGAGAGAGCTCAAATTTTAAGTAGGAGATTAGGTGTTCTTAATTTGTTTTCTCTGAAGGGAATAATGAGATTTTAAAAGAATGGGAAGTTGAGTCTGCAATTTATTGGTCCCTATGAGATAGTGAAGCTTGTTAAAGAGGTTGGTGACGAATTGAATCTTTCATCTGAGATAGATATAGTTAACCCAATGTTCCATGTTTTGATACTTAAGAAGTTCATTAGAAATCTATCCTTAGTAGTTCCCCTAAAGAGTGTTGTGGTTTAGGATTACTTGATGTGTTAAAAGGTTCCTATAGAGATACTTGATAGGAAGGTTTGAAGGTTGAAGAATAAAGAAGTAGTGTCAGTAAAAGTTCATTGGAGAAACCTATTAGTTAAAGGGGTCACTTTGGAAGATAAACAAAACACAATGACCAAGTATCCTCGTCTCTTTTCCTATAACTCAGTTCCTACTTAAGGTAAAGTGTTATTTTAGAGGAAAACCTCTTATTCTTATCTCCATCTAAGTGTTCCTTTATTATATGTTGTGTCATGAGTAATTGGATCCTTGTGATTGATATAAACATGATTATATGTTTGATGTAGAGATGTTAATTTCTTTCCCAATTCAAATCCTGGATAAATCACATTCAAGGAAGAATGTTTCCAAGGGGGAGATATTGTATATCTAAAAATCTTTGTTCATTATACGACTCATCCTCCTAAGTCATACACAAAACATACGAGTGGTATGTTATAGTCATACTCAAGAAAGTGTGGTATGGTGGACATTATGTAGAAGGTATGAATCAACCCTTAAGAGTATTAAGATTATCATATGAGTTTTATAAATCAATTCGTAGGTTTATCAGTGTAGTCTTCCTATGATTCTATCCAAGATACAAGTAGGGGGGCTAAAAGTTATTTGAAGATGATACTAGTAGTATGTGGAACTCGTATGTTGACTAGTGTGTACTCTCTTTAGGTCTACAAATCTTATAAGTTTATGAGGTAAGTAATACCTTTCTATATGAGTCGTACAGTAGGCTTGTAAGGACTGATGATATAATTCTGTAATGTTCAACTAAGGGTTTTTTGTCTTTTCCTCTCTTATAACTTCCCATCCAAGACCTATAACCCTTAAATAGGTGTTATTTTCCTCTATTCCTCAATCAAATAATGATACTTTGTTCTCTTATATCCAATAATATCAAGATTAGGGATCACCTCACACAAATTAATCCCTCAATTCTCTAGATTCAAACTCTTTTAACAGTCAAGAATTTCAGGCATGTGGGTTTCATGAACAAGGATATTATTTCACCCTTGTGCCTAAATTGCATTATTTTACGATTGACTTTATTTATTAAAAATTAGGGTTTATACCCAACTAGTCATACTCTAGAATTATTAAATTACAATTGGAATGAAAGCTTTAAGTGCATCAAGAATTCTATATATTCATATTTTTACATTTAAGATTAATATCGTAATCTTTAATTTCATAATCTTAACTGGGATTGTTGAATGATTTCAAGGTGACTATATAACATTAAGTTTTCTTATAAGTTTCTATGAATTAAACCACTGATTCTAAGTTCTAAGTATAAGTATTGAGTTTACAAGAAGATTATTCTCTAAAGCTCCATCATATTATGACTTGATTTAAAGCAAAGATTAATCTTTTAAAACTAAGATAAGATATGAAATCCACAATTATCCATCCTACTTTAGAGAAGCATAATTGGTTTTTAGTCTAATGACCTTTATGCTATTTTAAGGTAGATTTCATAAAGTATGAGCGTATAAGTATTCTTGGAGTAGAATTTTGCACTAAGAAGGAAATCCAAATGAGTTTACCCTAAATTCCGAAAGACTACAAGCCACCATAGGTTAAGATTTTTTCCAATATGGATGAAGTATAGTGATCACTTAAGATTAAGGTTCTATTTTATTGTCAAAAGAAGAACAACTCTAAATAATGTGGGTAAGATATTGGACTCCATGGTAGATCACATGGTTTATGTAAGTTAGAAGAAACTCATAGATGAAAGAATTAAAAGTAAATTTTCTAGAAACTAGGTTCCATGGCTCACAAAGTTATTCTTATTCTTTATTAGTCATGTTTACGATCTTGAAACCTTTTGTTTTATTCAATCTGAAGGTGAGTCATTTATACTTAGCATGCATTATTTGAAAGTTTATATGAATATTCAGTTCAATCCTCTAGGATGTTACAATAAGTGTTAGATATTTTATGAGTTTGAATCCTCCAACCTTTATCGGTATTGGTTTTTTTGAATGATATGGAAATGATCTTCCATGTTATATATGCCACAAATGTAGAGGGTGTGGATTTTTTTATCTATCAGTTGCAAGATATGGTGTACTAATGGTACAAGGAATGGTATCAATCAAGGGATGACGATACTGAGTCAGCTCTATGTGAGGATTTTTCAAACCTTTCCTGGAATGCTTCTTTTCTCAGGAGTTAAGGAATGCAAAGGTGGAAAAGTTTGCTAATCAATCAAGGAGTATTCCTTAAAGTTTCACCAGTTATCTCAGTATGCTCTAGAGTTAGTTTCTAGCATGAGGTCTAAACTAAGAAAGTTTATTTTTGGGTTGTCTCGAGACTTAATATATGAGAGTAAAGATTCATCGTTGAATAAGGACATAGATATCTCCAAGTTAGTTGTGTACATGTAGCAGGTAGAAGAGGAGGAAGAGAAGCAAGTTAAGATAGTAGAGAGGCAGAGGAAGAGTTTTGATTTTCTGAGCAGGGTAGTGGAAAATAGCTGAATGGCAAGCATAGTGAGAAGTGTCCCAAGAAGAAGTGGGGAAATACTGGGTCTTACTAGATGGCTAGTTCTCCTTACCCCAAGTTGTCAGGTGAAAGGAATTACCAAGCTGACAATAACTATAGGGCATAGGGTGCCTTGTCTCAAGCTAGCGGGACACAGTCAGCTACAACTTATCCTCCCTATAAATTTTATGGTCAGTTGCATTGGAGTTACTATGATGAAGGAAATGACAACTACTTCAACTATGGCTAGCCAAGACAGAGGCTAGGAGTTATCTAGAGGCCAAGGTTACTTTAGGGCCAAACAACATTCTAGTTTCCTCTTTATTAGCTCTGGCACCAAAGGATGCACCATCTAGTTTTGGCACTAGTCCAAATCATCATTATGCTTTCACTACCCACCAGGAGTTAGAGGCATCGCCCGATGTCATGAACGATATCTTGAAACTATTTTTCAATGACGTGTACTATTTTCTTGATCAAGGGTCCACTATCTCTTATGTGACCCCATTTGTGGCTGCGCATTTTGTTTTTGGTCATGAGTATGTTTCAGACCTTTTCTCTATTTCTTACTTGGTAGGTGACTCCATGGTGGCTAAAAGTATCTTTAGGGTTGGGTGGTATCATTTGGTAGTAAAAAGACTTTAGTGGATCTAGTTGAATTAGATATGGTTGACTTTAATAACATATTAGGAATGGATTGGTTACACTTATTCTATGCTTCTCTAGACTGTCAGACCGGTAATGTTTTCTTTAAATTTCCTGATGAACCAGTAATTGACTGGAAGGGTGGTTCGCTATATCCAAAGGGGATGTTCATGTTTTATCTTAGATCTTAGAAATTAATCTCCAACAGGTGTCTCTATCATTTGGTTCGAGCTTAAAATTCTTACTCGAAGGGTCCTTCTTTGTATTCTATCACAATGGTAATTAAATTTCCTTAGGTTTTCCCTGATGACTTTCCGTGTGTCCCTCATTGTAGGGAGATTAAGTTTGGGATTTATCATTTTGAACACTTGTATGATTTCTATTCCTCAATATATAATGGCTTCGACTGGGTTGACGGAGTTTAAAGAGAAACTAAAGTATCTTTTAGATAAAGGTTTTGATATTGGGTGTATTTATGCATTCTAGTGTTACTATTCTAGTCTTTTTAGCCTTATTTTGAGGATGATCCGTGTGCTATATGGGTTAATAATGAGAGTAATGCACATATAAGTGTTAAACTATTTATTTTCAAAGTTCAAAGTGATTCCCAAACAAGTTTGTACCTAGATGAGTCATTTAGAGTTCAACCGTGAAAACTAGCATTACTAACTTGAGCTAGGTGCTTGGCTAGCTGATCCAATTTGATTCTACTGTGTTTTCTGTATTCCAAATGGTTTTAATGTGTAATTATGAGTTGAATAACTTTTTGGCTATATGAAAGGTTCAATTTATTTAAGAGTCAGAACACAATGTTAAAGATCAATGCAAATTATTCTAGTCTTAGCTCTTATTTTCATTCATCGTCATGGATATTGTGTTGTCATTGTCTCTAATTTATGTGGTGTGATTATGTAGGAAACTTTGTGAGCTAAATATGGTGATATAAAGGCTGTAAATCCATGGGAAAGACACCACAATTCAAGGGATGAAAGAATGGATAATCAATACTTAACAAAATTCGTGGAATCAAATTCAACTATGTCAAGGCTATGAGCCGGCAGCGCCATAGCGAAGCTCTAGAGCCGCGACCCCCTATATGGAGCGGTGCTATACCGAGGGAGGAACCTCACCTTGTGTGGTGATCTTCCTAGGGAGGCACCCCCTCTACTCCCATACTCACAAATTGTTTGGTTCCAACTCCTACATAGTTTTGGAATACCTTGGGTTATAAATACAAAATTGTAAGCATTTTTTAGACATCTTTTGGAAATCTTGGAGGATTAAGGGGTTGCTACAACTTCAAATTTTAGTTTTTTATTATTTTAATTTAGTTAATTTATGTTCTTAGTTGTTCATTACCTTGTGATTATGATTTAGACTATGCATGGCTAAATGCCCTTTTTCTGGGGTTAAAGCCAAGAATATGTGTACTATTGTTTTGAATTATGTTCTTTTAACTTTGCTTATAATTATTGGTTTTGTTCATCTTTAATGTAACTATTTAATGGATTTATCACCCAAAGAATATATCAATTGTCTAACTTTTAATCTCAGGAGAGGGAATTGGGAGATAGAACATTGAGATGAACAAAGTATGATTTGTATTCTTTTATGAAATAAGGAATTAAAATTAGTGTCTAGGACAGGGATGTAATTACATGCATTACTTGATTCACACATAGGATAATAGGTTAATGAACTTAATTGGGTTATTACATCCCCTCTCAATGATGTAGTTGTAAGGTCCGTCTTAGGTAAAGGATTAGAGGTCAGGAGACCATGATCAAACAATTAACCCTATGAATCAACAACTAAGATAAGCAAGTTAATGAATGAAATTCAATAAAATATTATGATTGTTCGTAGTTCTTTAACCCTGGGATTTAATACATTGATTATTTCAACAATCTTATTTACCACATTGTTCACATTTTTTTAGTTACAAATTACAAACTCTCTTTTACTTACTTTTGCACCAATTGAATCTGAATTGTGAACTAGAATAGAATCTTTGTTGAATCAAGTCCTTGTGAGATCGATACTTGGATTCTAAAGGGACACTTTACTACTTGGTGAGACCACGTACACTTGCATGTGTGCTTTGGCACTGTCAAGTTTTTGACGCCGTTGCCGGGGACTTGCAATTAGAAATTATTTTATTTTAGTTTTGTTTGTTTAGATTTATTTGGTGTTTTTACACTTTTCCTTGGTTTTTGTATTTGTAGGAAATAGGTTTATAAATTAGTAAAATAGTAAGGGATCCGGACTTGGTTAAACCAAGCACCAAACCTGAGCAACTTTTCCATCAACGCAGGAGAGAAGCAAATCTTCTCCCTGGGATTCTGCGAATCCAAGAAGACTAAGAAAATCTATCATCATGGCTGATGAACAAGCATCTCGTAGGACAGTCATAGAAGTGGCAATCAAACTTTAATCCAATTTGACCTCCGTTGTTCAGAAACCGGCAACTAGAGGCAATTTTGAGCTCAAATAGAATATGGTACAAATTCTAATTAGCATTGGATAGTTCAAAGGGCTTTCACATGAAGATCCACAAGTCCACTTGTAGAATTTTCTGGAAATCAGTGACACATTCATTCCCATGAATATGAATACAGATTATGTGAGAATGACTTCGTTCCCCTTTTTCACTGATTGGAGAAGCAAAAAAGTAGTTGAATGCAGAATAGGCAAACTCAATCACCTCATGGGTTTACATGGCCAGAAAATTCCTTATTTAGTTTTTCCCATCTGTTAAGACTGTGAGACTTCGTAGTGAGATAGTGTGCTTCAAATAGAAGCCATACAAAAATCTTTATCATTCTTGGGGGTGGTTCAAGGCTCTTATTCGGTACTGTCCACACCATCAACAGTCCAACGAGGTACTTTCTCATACTTTTGTAGAGGACCTTGACCATAATATGAAAATTTTGCTAGATTCAGCTGTAGGAGGTCAAGCTCTTGAGATGACATATTATAAGCTATACACTTTATTGAACTGCATAGCTTAAGGGAACCCAAAGTGGAATGGTCATTCTAGGAGTGCCTCTAAGAAAGCTGTAGATTTATTAGAGGTAGACCAATACATCGCTTTATCAACTCAGGTTGTCACATTGCAGAATATGATAAATAACTAGTTTAGTAGCCTAAAGATGGGAGTAGTACAACCTACAGCCATAGTCAATGACATCTATGAAGCTGCAGGTTAGTATGAAATCTGCAAAAATAGTGGCCATTCTGTGGCGTTGTGTGCTTTAAATCCAGATTCGATAATGTATGCGGGCAATGCTTAAAGGCCAAAATATTGTAGTGACTACAACATAAAGTGGCATACTCAGCCTTGAAATGCTCAATAACAACAAATTCAGCAACCACAGGCACAAGGAAATCAATCAACGAGCAACTTGGAAAAAATGATGAAGCAGGCTCAAGAAAATCAAACATAGTTGGCTGTAGATATAAAAAATCATCAAGCAACCCAGAAAAGATTAGAGTTAGAGTTGGGGCAGCTACAATAAGCTTTAAATACTAGGCCTTAAGGTGGTTTGTGAGGATAGACAAAAAATTCTAAATAGGTTATGACAATCACCTTGAGAAGTGGTAGATAGCTTCATGGAGTACCTTTTAAGATAACTAAGGAGGTTGATGCTACAGAAATGACCCAACAGGTATCTAATAATATTGCTGATAATTCAAGGAAGTCTGAGTACTTGAAAACTAAAGTTACTGAACTAGAAAAGAAGAAGATGTCGTAACTACCCTTCTCACAAAAGCACCAAAACTCAAAGAAGAAAGCATGTTTTAAAAGGATATTTGACTTGTTCAGAGAGCTTCACATTAACCTTCCTCTTTTATATATTTTGTAGGGTATGCCAAAATATACAAAGTACTTGAGGGACATGGTTGCTAATAAGATAAAGTTGCAGGATATGGAAACTATAACACTCACTAAAAAGTGTAGCAGTGTAATGACATACAAAATGCCCAAGAGGCTTAAGGACCCAAAGAAGTTACTCTTCCCATTCAGATTGGTAATATTTAGTTGTTCCATACATTGAGTGACTTATAGGCGAGTATCAACTTAATTCCCCTACCTCTTTTCAATACATTAAATTTGAGTAAGCCCAGACCATGCACTGTACGTCTACAATTGGCAGACGGGTCCATTGCCTATCCAAAAAGAATTATTATGGATGTCCTCATAAAGGTTGGTAAATTTGTTATTCTAGTTGACTTTATTATTCTAGACTTTCAGGAAGACGATTAGACACCAATCATCTTTAGGCATTTATTCTTAGCAACCAAAGGAGTGTTGATTGATGTGGTGGAATTCACACTTATGATAAGGTTGGAGGATGAAGATTGGTATTTAAAGTTTTCAAAGAACTCAATATAACTTCATAATATAAAGAATTATTTATGATAAATATTATTGAATAGGATAAATATGGGGTGGCTAGTCCACCAAAGGCCTCTTCCGACACCCTCATTAAGCTGCCAAAGCCTCCAATACCACAACCTGATATGATGTAAGTTGAGAATGCACACCCAACAGGGGTGAAAAGAAGGAAAGAATGGAGACCAAGCATGAGAAAGAGAAGGAAAAAGAATGACTAAGTCGTAGTTAGGTCATGACACAACACTAAATTAGGCACTTCGTGGGAGGCAACCCAAGCTTATGTATGTTTTCTTTTTAGTTTTAATTTTTTTACTTCACGTAGTTTTTTGTTTTGATTTAGTCAAAAGTTTAATGGGTAGTCTGAGTACCAGAAACCTAAGCTAAGTATATGGCAAAGACTGAGTGTGGGGTCCCGTGGATCCCATTAAGGCAAAAGATGCTATTAGATAGGCCTGGAGGCCTCAGAGAGTATTTTTATCTCTTACTTTGAAGTTTATTTTGGGGACATAGTAAATTTTATTGTTTGAGGTGGGAAAATTCCCAATATTTTGCTCAATTTAATTTTTTTTTATAAGATATTCTTGTTGGTGCTATTTTTGATTGTATGTTGTAAGTGCTTTGTTTGTAAAAGTATGTTGATTTCGAGAATCGGTACTTTTGAGATTCTTAGGCTTAATTTTTTTGACTTTTGTACTTTATGGCTTAAATTTAAATTCATGCTATTGCCATTTAAGAGTCTATGATGATCGTATGTGATTCAAGCATGTTCCATGTATGATTTAAGGTGTTTGTGTATTCCTTGTTGCATGTGATATATAGAACTTGCTCGGTGTATGCAAAGAAAAATAAAGAGTTTGGATTTAGTAGATGATATAGGCATTTCTTTGATAGCCTTGTTTTATATCTTCTATTTGACCTACCCTTTGTGCTTAATGCTAGTAAGCCCCATTGAGATTTTAGCTTTTTTCTTGGGCAACCTCATGTGTAGCCTGATACCTTTCTTTGATATACCAAAATTTGATCCAAAGCTCCTGGGCACTTTAGTGTAAAATTAGTGAGTTAAGGAGTGTGAAATTAAAGAAGAAAATAGGTAAAATTGAAGCCCCTAATTTGATAGAAAATTATGTCCAAAAGAATTGTTATGTGTTAAGGTGGGGGAGTTGAGTAATGAAAAGAATATAAATTTGTTCAAATTCATTGAGTTGTACATAAAATACTTCCACCATAGTGTATGTAAATATGCGTAATCAGATGGGGTGGAAAACAAAAGAATGGGGTAGACAAAAATGGTGTAATTTGGTTGTTGGAGATTGGTTTTAGTTGTAAGAAGTAATTTATTAAAGCGCCTATGGACAATAGTCACTATTCATCCAAAATTATTCCTACTCATCCCGTAGCATACATTACAACCCAAAAAAGACCTAATTGGTCATAAGTTCATCATTATGATAATGGTGGAGCACTACACTAAGGGCAATCCTATGGTTCATGTTGTGTAACTTGTGAATTCCTTGTGAGAGTCAACAAAATTTGATTTTTATACCCATCATGTTAAAAATTGTTTAATTGTGAGTTATTATGGGTAACTCTCTTGTTGTGGGGAGCATATATTTGATGAATATGGGTGATTTCTATGATGTTCTTGATTGAGTAATTGTGTTTGTATTATGCTTAGTGAAACAAACTTGCATTCTGTGTAGTCATTATAGTAATAACTTAATTTTCTTGTATGTAGTAGAAGTGTAGAGTCTCCTTAACCCATGATGCTTGGATTCAAGTATTGTTCAAGCATAAATAAGTCTTTAAGTTTGGGGTGGTGATGTTGGGTGTATTTATACTTTCTAGTGTCATTATTCTAGTATTTTTAGCCTTGTTTTGTGGATGATTCGTGTTCTATATGGGTTGATAATGAGATGAATGTGCATCTAAATGTTAAAGTATGTATTTACAATGTTGAAAGTGAATCCCAAAAAAGTTTGTATCTAAATGAGTAATTTTGAGTTCAATCATGGAAACTAGTATTACTAACTTGAGCTAGGTGCCTGTCTAGTTGATCCCATTGGAATCTATTGTGTTTTATGTATTTCCGATGGTTTTTATGTGTAATTATTAGTGGAATAACTTGTTGGTAATGTTCAAGGTTAAAATTTTATTAAGTTAAGAGTAGGAACATAAACTTAAAGATCAATGAGAATTAGCCTAGTCTTAGCTATTGTTTTGATTCATCATCACGGATATTATGTTTTGATTGTCTCTAATTAGTGTGTTGAGATTATGTATAAAGCTTTGTGATATGAATATTGAGATATATTGATGATATAAAGGCTTGAAATCTATGGGAAAGATACCACAAGTCAAGGGATGAAAGATTGGATGAACAACAATTAACCAAATTCGTGGAAGCAAATTCTAGTGTGCCAAGGCTATGACCTTATCTCTCTATAACCATAGCGGGGCTCTAGAGCCTGCGATGCTCAAACTGGAGTGGTGCTTTACCCAGGGCACAGCCACACCTAGGGTGGTGCTCTACCTATTATGGTGCCTCCTCTACTCCTATGCTCTCTAATTGTTTGGTTCCAACTCCTACATAGTATTTTCCTACCTTTGGCTATAAATACAACATAGTAAACATATTTACAAATCTTTTGAACATCTTGGAGGATTAAGGTGCTGCTACAACTTTAACGTTTTTGTTTTTATTATTTTAATTTATTGATTCATGTTAATAGTTTTTAATTAAAACCTTGTGATTACGATAATGACTATGCATGGCTAAACACCCTCTTTTTAATATTAAGGACAAGAAAATGAGTACTATTTTTTTGAAGTAAATTTGTTTAACTTTTCTTATTATTATTGGTTGTTTGTTCATCTTTGATTTAACTATTTGATGGATTGATCACACGGAGAATATATCAATTGGCTACCTTTTGATTTCGGAAGAGGGAATAGGGAGATAAAACATGGAGATGATCAAATTATGGTTTGTATACTTTTATGAAATAAGGAATTCAAATAAGTGTCAAGGACATGGATATACTTAGATTTCTAATTTGATTCACCTGTCAGATGATAGCTTAAATAACTTAATTGAATTATTACATCCCCACTCAACGATGTAGTTGTGACATCCAACTTCGCTGAAGGATTAAAGGTCGGGAACCATGATCATGAAATTAACCCTATGAATCAACAACTATGATATGCAAGTTAATGAATGAAATTCAATAACATATTATGATTGTTCAAAGTGCTTTAACCGTGGGCTTTAATCCATTGATTGTTTCAAGATTTATTTTCTGCATTGTTCACTTTTCTTTAGTTAGAAATTACAAACTCTCTTTTAGTTACACTTGGACCAATTGAATCTAAATTATGAACTAAAATAGAATCGTTGTTGAATCAATTCCCTATGGGATCGATACATGGATTTCTTAAAAGCCACTTTACTACTGCATAGACCACGAACACATGCGTGTGCGCTTGGGTACTATCAGGTTTTATTTTGCTTAGTGTTTCCTCATGGGGTACACTACGTTATACATGAGTAAGTAAGATGGTCCCTTCGAATGTGCATTGATTTTTGATAGTTGAATAAGATGAAGGTAAACAATGAGTATCCTCTTCCTAGTATAGATTATTTGTTTGATAAATTATAGGGTGCTAAATTTTTCTACAAGATTGATCTTTGATATGGGCACTATTAGTTAAATATTAGGGAGGTGGATTTCCCTAAGACTGCCTTCATTACTCAATATGGGCATTTTGAGTTTCTGGTTATGTCTTTTAGGTTTACCTATGCCCCGGCGATATTCATGAATTTGATGAATAGAGTCTTTTGTAATTTTGTAGATTTGTTCATCATTTTGTTCATATATGATATTTTGGTATACTCTAACAGCAAGTGGTTTATGTTGATCACCTTCGCATTGTATTATAGACCTTAAAAGAGCAGTAGTTGTATCCCAAAATTTTAAAATATGAATTCTTGTTGAATGCTATCACTTTTCTAGGTTATGTCATTTATAGTGAAGGGATCATGTTGGATCCGCAAAAAGTTGCAGTGATGAAGAAGTGGCCTAGGCCCAAGATTCCAACTAGCATTTGAAGTTTCTTAGGTTTAGGTGGTTACTACAAAAGATTTGCTGAAAATATTCTTTTACAGCTGCACTGGTTACTAAGCTGACTTAGAAGAAAGTAAAGCCCTTGTGGTAGGATGCTTGTGAGGGTATCTTTAAGAAGCTGAAGAATAAGCTAAATTTGGCTCCAGTCATGACCTTGGACAAAGGCATGGATGGATTTGTGGTATATTATAATGCATCCAATGTAGGTCTTGGTTGCATCTTGATACAGCATGGAAAGGTGATAACTTTTGCCTCTAGATAGTTAAAGGTGCATGAAAAGAATTATCCGACTCATGACTTGGAGATTTTTGTTGTGGTGTTCGCAATGATAATTTGGCATCACTATTCATATGGAGTGCATGTGGATATCTTTTAAGATTATAAGATCCTATAAAATATGTTTACTAAAAAATAAATTAACCTTGGGTAAAGGACATAGCTTAACTGCTCAAGGATTATGACATGAGGCTTTACTACTACCCAAATAAAGCGAATGTTGTTACTGATGATCTTACCAGGTTATCCATATGGATACTTGCTCATTCGGAAATGGAGAAGTAGGAGTTGGTAAAGGATATTCACTATTTGGATAACCATAGAGTTTACCTTTATGACTTTGAGGACGGTGATGTGTTTGTATAGGGGTGGCACAGTCGTCTCTTGGTGTAGAGATCAAGTAGAATCAAGTGTTAGATACTATCTTGAAGAGGACAAAAGGTGATATATGTGGGTAGAAGGTAATGGTCTTTGAGATTTGTGGGGATTGTACCTTACGGTGTCAAGGTAGGTTATGTGTTCCCGATATTGATGGTTTGCGAGAGAGAATATTTGTTGGGCAGATGAGTAATGTTACTCTATTCATCCTAATTTGACAAAAATATATCATGACTTTAAGGAAATGTATTGGTAGAATAATATAAAATGAGATGTGGCTAGTTTTGTGGCTATGTTAATGGTGTGCCAACAAGTAAAAGTTGAGCACATAAGGCCTGAAAGATTGTATCAAAAGATTGAGTTGTCTATGGAGAAGTAGAAGGTGATTAACATGGACTTCTTTACTGTCCTACAAGGTCTCCAAATTAGTTTGTTTCAATTTGGGTCATCGTGGATAGGATGAAAAAGTTTTATTATTTTTTGCTTGTAAGGACTAATTTTACGATAGAGAATTATGAAAGGTTGTACCTCTAAGAGATTGTGATGTTGTATGGGGTGGCTATTTTTGTCATCTCAGATTATGGTATGCAGTTTTCAACTAACTTTTGGAAGTTGTTTCAGAAAGGTCTGAGGATCAAGGTGAGTCTTAGTATTTGTTTTCACCTATAGCCGGAATGGCAAGCAAAATGGACTATTTAAACATTGAAGGATATGCTTTTAGATTTTGTGATTGACTATATGGTAGTTGGATTTAGCATTTGCCTCTTATAAAGTTTACACATAATAATAGGTATAACTCTAGCATAAGAATGGCTCCATTTAAGGCAATGAATAGTAAGAGGCATAGATCTTCTATTGGATGGTTTGAGGATGGTGAGGTGGAGATGTTTGGCTCAGATTTGGTTCAGCATTACATGAAGAAGGTGAAGGGGATTTGGGATAGACTTAAGGCTGCCTAAAGTAGCCAAAAGTCCTATGCATATGTAAGGTGAAGGATATTAGAATTTGATGTTGGGGATAGGCTATTCTTAAAAGTTGTCTTCCATGAAGAGAGTGATGCAGTTTAGGAAGAGGAAGGGGAAAATTAGTCCTAAGTATGTTGATTCGTACTGGGTTTCGAGAAGGGTTGGTAATGGTTCATAAAAGTTAGTGTTTCCTTCTAGTTTGAGGTCCATTCACCCTATATTCAATGTTTTTACGTTGTGGAAATGTATAGTTGTTCCATCGGAAATTATGCCTATAAAGGATATTGATATCTTGTATTCCCAATCTTATTAGGAGATCCAATTTGAGATCTTAGATAGGCATGTTCATCAGTTGAGGACCAAGGATATGGCCTCGGTAAAGGTTCAACAAAGGAACCATAAGGTGGAAGAGGCTTCATGGGGAGCTAAGGAGGACATAAAGTCAAAGTATATATTCCTATTTTCTGCTTTAGAAATTTGTGTGTAATGTAGGTGTTGTTCTTAACATCTTTTCTTTCTAACTTGTTTAAAGTTTAGAGTAGTAGTATGTGGATCCCTAATCGTTCTTGTACTACCTTGTGCCACCATTCGGAGAAGAATGATCAAAGTGGGGGAGAATTGAAATGCCCATTTCCTAAGCTTTGAGCTCACCAATCTTGTAATAACTAATAATACAAGTCATATAATATCGGTACGGGTCAGGTGACCCTACTCGAAAGGTTTCCAGTAATAGTGGTTGAGTTTTTGTTGTGGTAATGGATTGGTGGTACAGTTCATTAGGTGTGGTGATGGGTCGTTAAGGTGATCCTTCACTTAATCAAAAGCTTAGTAACTTGACTTTGTTTTGATTAGGAGTGAGGATAAGAAATGAGTCATTATGGGAAGTCGTATGTTGTCCAGTGTCATTCCTTTTGAATTCTTTCTTACGTACGATTGGACCATGTGAGTCGTATGGTCTGGTCATGAGTGGAGAAAATGGAGTCGTATACTGAATAGTGTGTATGTATCCAACTCACTATCTTAGTTATGAATTAATGGCATAAGTCGTATTTCTAGTCGTGAGTCTAGGGTTTGACTCGTAACCAGCCGCATCCATTTTATAGTTTTAAGTTTGGAGCATTATAGACATTTAACCTTTTAACTCCTTTGGGTACCATGACATAAAATACCTTTTGAGACTTCATTAATCTATTATTCTCAATCAAACATTGTTAAAATCTTTCTCAAAGACTCTCTTAAGCAAAGTACTAGGGTTGCATTAAGATAATCAATTAGGGGCTTTCAAGAGTGATTCTTTTCTTCCTTAGTGTCTAAGGCAAGTTACCCCTCTCTCATTGTTATTTGAAAAAGAGCATTTTTTTAATGTTTGGTTTTTATGGTATTGATAATACTTGGACTGAATGGTTGGGTTTCATGATGTTTGTGGATCAACCATGTTTTTAATGGTTGAATGATGTTTCTTTCATTCTTATAATATAATATTTACTTTGTGGAATTCATGGTAATGGTAAATGGATTTAGGGTACTTTTAATTCCCCAAATTACTTGGTTATGGTTTTGAAACTTATGTTCCCTCAACCTGTTTGTTAAATTGCAAATTAGGATGATTTTGTCACATAGTTTGACTATTCTTGAAATTATTACATTGCATAAAAGTTAAGGGAACTTAAATTGGTTTTGATACATTTAAATGGTGTAGTAATACCTTGGTGACCATGGTCTTTGTTTAATTTGAAACTTCAGAGCCCGTGTGGTTTATTGGATTTGGTATGGTATAAAAGATTGACTTGCAAGATCTAGTTTTGGTATGATGATACCAATGGTTAATGCATAATAAAACACTCCTTGGTAAATGGTTTGAATGTGTAAATAGTTTTAATATGGTCTTACATAGGGAAGGGAGGTGTAGAAAGGTTGTGAAAGATGGATGAAACACCTAGGCTTTGAACCATTAGAAAATTCCCCTAAGTTTTGAGTTTTTGGGTAGGGTATGCTCTAAAGCATACAACTCTTATGCTAGGGTATGAATTGTACCCACCCATTCGTATGATCATCAGTCTAGGATGATGGAATTCTTTCCAATGTATGGTTTAGCATCATACCAATCATATGATGGTGTATGAGTGATAAGATACATAGTCGTATGATGCTCGAAGTCTTGACAAACGCATTCTGACTTGGTTATAAGTTTTAGGGTACCACTCGTACTTTAGGGTGCGAGTTAGTCATGCAAAGCTATATTTTGATCTGTTTAGGGGTCTATGGTTGGCACTAGGGTACGAGTTAGGGTACCACTCATACCCTAGGGTACAGGTCTATAGGGTGAGTCATACTCTCTTAGGTTCACTTTTCAGCTTTTAGGCTGAGGATATTTTATAATTTTCCCACCTCTAAACCCTTATAACACATGACTTATAACCTTATTTTGCCCTTTATTAGTTATATATACTATTTCAAAATGATTCATAACACTTTCCAAAACTTCTCTCTAATGATTGAAGCTAGGGTTTCAAGAGGTGTCCTTCTAAAGGCTTGACAATAAAGAATCCTCTCATTAATCCTCGAACGGATCGTATGTTTACTTTGAAGTTGTGAGCTTCTATACTTTAAAAAGAATACATTTTATAGTCTTTCTATCTTATATAGATACTACAAGTAAAGGAAGAGAAATAGAAACAAGTTAAGATTTATGAGATGCAAAGCAAAAGGTCTCGGTTTTCTGACAAAAGTGGTGTCTAATAGTTTAGTTGTAAGTAGTCTTTGAGGAAGAATTGGGTTAGTCCCAATTCCTATTCTACGGCTAGTGTTTCCTACCTGAGGTCATCGAGAGATAGATATTTATTGTATGGTAATACTTCTAGGGCATATGGTACGCAATCTTATAGTATTGGGGCTTGGTCAACTCTATCCAATCCTTATTGTAGATTTCATGGTGAGTATCACCATGGTTAGGGTAGGAAGGGGAGGAACATATGTTTTTGATGTGGTAAGATTGGCCACATGCACCAAGAGTGCCCCTCTCTAGTGGATTCTTATGCTAATAAGGCCCCTATTTCTACTTCACCTGGTCCTTCACCAAAAGGTGCTGCTTCGGCTTCTATTTATAGCACCGACACTGACTGTAGTCGCTATATGCACTTGTTACTCTCTGGGTTTTGAGGTGTCTCCAGATGTTGGTTTATGTATGTTGAGACTTTTCTCCCATAATGTGTATTATTTTATTGATCTGGGGTCAACTCTCTCTTATATGACCCCATTTGTGTTGTGCAGTTTTGTTTTTGTTCAGGGTGTCTATCCATTCCTTTTTCTATTTCTACATAAATAACAGACTTTTTGGTTGTTAAAAATGTCTATAAGGGATGTGTGATAGCTGTTGGTATTAAAGAAACTTAGATAGACTTGATAGAGTTAGACATAGTTAAATTTGATGTTATTCTGGGTATGGATTGGTTGCATTCTTTATATGGTTCTCTATATTTTCAAATCCATAAGATCATATTTAAATTCACTAATGAGCCAGTCATTGTATAGGAAGAAGGTTCTTCAGTGCCTAGGAGGAGGTTTATCTCATATCTTAGAGCTAGAAAGTTGATTTTTAAGGGTTGTTTGTATCACATGTGGTCCGAGTTAAAGATTCTAACTTTGAGGGTCCTTCTCTAGAATCTACTCCCGTGGTTAAAGAGTTTCTTAAGTTTTTCTTGATGACCTTCTCGATATCCTCAAAATAGGGAAATTGATTTTGGGATTTATCTTGTTTTGAACACTCATCCTATTTCTTTCTCTACTTTTTGAATGCCTCTGGATGAATTGAAGGAGATTAAGGAGCAATTAAAGTATCTCTTAGATAAAGGTTGCATTCATCCTAGTGTGTCTCTTTGTTGTGCTCCTGTGTTGTTTGTTCGTAAGAAGGATGGTTCCCTTCGGAAGTGCAATGATTATCGTCAGTTAAACAAGGTGACCATATAGAATACTTATCCTCTTCATAGGATCAATTATTTGTTTGATAAACTTCAAGGTGAAAAGTATTTCTCTAATATTGATCTTAGGTTGGGTTATCATCAGCTTATGATTAGGGAAGTGGATATCCCTAAGACTACCTTCAGGACTTGGTATGGTCACTATGAGTTCCTAGTTATGTCTATTGGGTTGTCCAATGCCCCCTGGACGTTCATGTATTTGATGAATAGGGTCATCGGTCCATTTTCGGATTTGTTTCTCATGGTCTTCATTGATAAATTCTTGATTTATTCTAAAAGTGAGACGGATGATGTAAATCACCTTCGTATTGTGTTGCAAACCTTGAAAGATCATTGTTTGTAGGCCATGTTCTCAAAATGTGAGTTTTGGATGAAGGTTGTGACTTTCTTTGGTTATGTTATCTCTAGTAAAAGGGTCATGGTGGATCTATAAAAGGTTGCAGTGGTTAAGAAGTGTCCTAGACTTTCAACTCTACTTGATATTCAGAGCTTCTTGGGTCTAGCCGGTTACTATAAAATATTTGTGGAGTGTTTTTCGATGATACTTTCTTTATTGATTAACTTGACCCAAAAGAAGGGCAAGTTCTAATGGTGAGATGCGTGTTACTGTAATTTTGAGAAGTTGAAGGATAAATTGACTTCAACTCAAGTTTTGACCTTGCTCGAGGGTAATGATGGTTTTGTAGTGTATTGTGATGCTTATCGTATTAGGATTGGTTGTGTGTTGACGCAGCATGGTATAGTCGTCGCCTATGCTTTTAGGTAGTTGAAAGTTCATGATAAGAACTTCCCTACTCATGATTTTGAGTTGTTGGCCGTGGTATTTGCGTTGAAGATTTGGCGTCACTATCTCTATGGGGTTTATGTTGACATATTTTCTAATCATAAGAGCCTACATTATGTGTTTACTAAGAAGGAGTAATATCTCAGGCATAGGAGATGGCTTATGACACTGAAGGACTACGATAGGAGACTCCACTACCATCTAGGTAAAGCTAATGTGGTTACTCATTCTCTTAGCAGGTTATCCTTGGGGAGTTTAGCTCATGTTGATAAGAAAAAGAGGGAGTTAGTGAGGGACATTCACTTAATGGCAATCCATGGACTTTGTCTTATAGACTCATAAGATGGTGGTGTCTTTGTGCATTCGATGACACAGTCACCTCTTGTTGTTGGGATAAAGGAAAAGATAAACATTGATCCCAGTTTGTTGAAGACCAAGAGTAATTTGGGTCACAAAAGTTTATTTATTTTGTAATTAGTTGTGACAGTATCTTGAGGTACGAAGGTAGGCTATGTGTTCCAAATGTCAATGGATTTGGGGAATGGATTACAGCCGAGGCTCATAGATGTCATTATGCTATTCATCCCGGTTCTACGAAGATGTATCATGATCTTAGGGAGTTTTAGTATTGGAATAATATAAAGCGGTAAGTGGCTAGATTTGTGGCTAAGTGTATAGTTTGTCAACAAGTGAAAGTTTAGAACTTGAGACTTGAGGTTTTGTATCAAGAGAAATAGTTTCCTAAGTACAAGTAGGAAGTGATTAACATGGATTTCGTTATTGGTCTTCCACGGTCCCAGAATTAATGTGATTCTACTTGGGTCATTATGAATAGAATGACCAAGTCCACTCACTTCTTTTCGATGTGGACTAGTCATTCGAGGGAGGATTATGCTCAGTTATATCTTGCGGGGATAGTACAGTTTCATGGTGCTCTAGTTTATATTACCACTCTATCATTGGTATGGATCCTTTTGAGGAATTGTATGGTAGGAGATATAGATCTCCTATAAGGTGGTATGAGGCTGGTGAGAGCAAGTTGTTCGGCCTCAAATTAGTTCACCAAGCTTTGGAAAAGGTAAAGGTAATTAATGATTGATTGAAAGACTCTCAAAGTAGCCTTAAGTCCTATGCAGCTATGAAGCGAAGGGATATGGAGTATAATGTTGGCGATCGAGTATTCTTAAAGGAATCTCCCATGAAGTCAGCAATGCAGTTTGGTAAGAAGGGAAAGATTAGTCCCTGCTATATTGTTCCATATTTGATGTTGAAAAGGGTCGGTAATGTTACCAACGAATTAGAGTTGCCCTCTAGTTTGAGCTCTATCCACCCGATATTCCATGTGTCCATGCTGCAGAAATGTATAGGTGAACCTTCATTGTTTTTTCCCTTGAAGGATATTTGTGTTTCAGACTCTTTGTTCTATGATGAGGTCCCGGTGAGGATCTTGGATAGTCAAGTTCGGTGGTCGCAAATGAAAGAGGTGTGTTCGGTGAAGTTCCTATAGAGGAAACAAAAGTACGAAGAAGCTACATGGGAATAGGAAGAGGACATAAATTCCAAGTATCACATTGTTTTCCATTTCGTAAACTTGTGCTTCAGGTATGTGTGATAACACTCAACTCACTCCCATAATTGAGGAGTGAAGCGTTCATTGTCAAGTAACCCAATTTGAATTGGGGTCGAATATCAAGGAGTGAATTATAGACTTCAAAGCCTACGTATGTTCAAATTACTACAAGGTTACCGGAAATGCTAACAAAACGACATGTAAGATAAAATCGGGGGATTTATTTGGAGATTTCTTGTACAATCTTTAGCAATTGATCAAGAGATGAAACTTTTGTTGTTAGAAACAATGTTGGGGGAAATCTTTGGATTTTGTCTACCTAAAGGTAAAATTTTGTGGATTAATGATGGTTTAGCATAAAATTTAGTTGTTAACTATGGTTAATCTATTATTAAAACCACAAAGATTTCACCAGTTGGCTCTTTTGAGCACCCAACAAGTGTACAAATTTTCATAATCACCCGACACCTCAATAAAGCATCCTTATTTCTATGATGATGCTCTTTACATGATTTAGACTCCCAATAAACTTATTTCTATGATTTCAAAAGGTAATAAACCATAGACTCAATTGGACACCATTGCCTTATCCCTCTATAACCCTCTTTCGAGGATGTTATAAGTTACGTCATATTCGCCTTAATTCATATTATGAGAATGATAAAGGGTTTCTAGAGTTTGGGGTTTTCACCCATCTAACCTATTTGGAGATTTGGGGTTTTCACTTATCAAATTCTAACTTATAAGCTCAAGAAATGGTGAATTCTTTACTTAACAACTATGAATCATGTAAATACAAAAACACTCCCAAACAAATTAAACTCTAGTTCAACCTAATCCCAAGACTAAATTACTTAGCTACTCATGATTAAAAGTAAAGAGAGTTATGGAATAAGGATTATCCAAATCATTCATTATTAATAAAAATGCTAAGAAATCAAGCCTCCAAAATCAGTTACACACTAGCGTAATTAGGGTTTCAAGGTTTCAATTCAAAATATCTTATTAGGTTCGCAATACCTAATGAAAAAAGGGTTTTTTCTTATATATGGTTTGGGATTCTTCTAGGTACTTTTATAGATCTTCCCCTGGGCATATTTCCGTCGAACCGCGATCGTGAATGACTATCCGCGACCGTGGTTGTGTGCTATTACCGCATTGTGTTTACTATCTGGACTCACCGCGTCCGTGGATTGAGGACCGCGGTCGCGGTAACTAAGGCTGATGTATCCCAGGTCTTCAATGGCACTCCTCTTTTCTCCCTTTTTATCATTTTCAACCTCAATTCATATCATTCAATCTCCTCAACTCTATGCCTGGAAAGAGTGTATTTTAGTGCATTTTATCTCCAATATGTCTCATTCGTTTATTTAAAAAAAGGAAATGTGTAGAAATGTTTAGTGAGAATGAGTGTAAAAATCACCCCTCATCAACAACCCCAACATAAGACCTTTCTTTTTCTCAAGCAACGCTACCCCTTATTATCAGACTACTCATATGTATGCCCTCATTCTATTACAGAATGACTATGATGACTCAAACTTGATCGCTACCGCCAAAAGCTTTTCATAATGGGCAAGTAGGCTTTTATCAACTCCCTTCACCATAAGATGAAATAACAAAGGATGAAATAGAATTTGGGGAGAAACCAAGTAACAACCACTAACACTCTATAAATGACTCATATGTTTACTACAATCATGCAATACTTCTAATTATCTCATTGTCCGGAAGACAACAAAATCACCCACCCCGATTAGTTCACATATCTCTTTACAAGAAAGGAAAAATTCACACACCTAGGTACCAAGCATGCATCAAGGAATTTTAAGTGCAAACACTCACTCTATCAAGAAATTATCCATGTTAACAAGTACCATGCGATAGGCTTGACCCTATTTTCAATCACCACTACAATGACCACACTTGGTTTTGAATCACAAAAGGGTTTTTTGTGCTTGTTCTATAGGTTTAGGGTTGGGGTAGGATATCATTTGGGAATAACATGGATACACCCCTCCTCGAACATTCACATCACACTTTTTCAATCCTCCTTTTAGGCTATGGACCACACTTCTTTAGTTTTTTTCTTTTCATACGCCTACTAACAACATTCTTTGTGCACTACTTTTCTTTTATTCCTTTTTCTTGCAAATTGTGTGCACTTTATTCCTTTAATGGACTCATACATTTTATATTTATTTATTTTTGTGGTTAAAGCTCATGAAGCATTTCACTAAAAACTTTGTGTCCTTACACTTTCTTCCATCAACCTTTACCACCCCTAACTTAGGCTTTTAGCCTCAACTTACATTTTCATGTTCAAGGAGGGTTGGTTCTCAAGAGATATGCAAAGGGTGGGTCACAGGTTGTAATCATTTTTCCAAAGAAAGGTCCAAAGACTCAAAGTGGGTACTAAGGATAATTATGCATGGGTAGCATTTTAAGCTAGAGTGGGCTTCCAAAATCACTAGATGGACTATGATCATTTTGCCAACCAAGCATAATAAAAATTTTACTTTCAAAAACTAATGGGGCAAGTTCTATATGGTAAAAGTACACAAGATATAAAGACAATTAACCTCACACACTTGGCATACGAATGTTGTAAATAGGTTCAATTGTTCTAATCGCTAGAGACAAAGATAGAGTATTCACTATTTTTCCAAAGTCAACTTTCGGAGTCAAAGAAAGAGGGAAAATTTTATCAAAAAGTTTCTCACATCCATGCCATCAATTTTTTTAATAATTTTAGATGGAGGGGGTTGTTTGATTTTGCACTCGCACCACACATAATTAGCTAATCATTGAAACCATCCAATATATCATCTCACATTGAAAATCATAATACATGCAACCTACCATATGGTTACTCAAACTTCACCATTGGATAATAATGCAATCCTAGATTATCAATGCTACAAGTACTCAGACATCCCTTGCATTCTATGGACTCGGTACCATGGGTACTCAGACTTCCCCTACACCTATGGTTATAAACCTAATCACAACAAAAGTAAAATAAAGTAACAAACCCAGAACGAAATAGCCAATCCATGAAAATATGGGTCCATCAGAGTGCCCAACTATTACAACGCACATAAAAATAAAGATAAGAATTATCCCAAAGAGCATAAAAGTATGTAGAAATATCAACAATACAAACCTAAATTAAATGAATAAGAATAACGAGACGCCCCCAACTAGAAAGATAGAATTTTCTCCAATGCATAAATCATCAAGGATAAAAGATATAACGGTGCTCCCTGAAACCGTATCAAGGGTTGCTATAACTGTTGGTCTCTGCATCACCACCCTATTCCCCATGATTGGACCAATGAGCTGGTGCCTTATCATTACTGTCTACCCAATAATAATGGAGACTACGTTGGGGCCTTATAACCTTCTATAGTCCCTTTACACCCTTCTATAACCTGATAAAGAATTCATCCTACTTCTTCTCCATTATGACAAATTTTTCATGCGTGGTTCGAAGAAATCGATGTGAATTTTCCAAAGAAGAGTAGGAATTTTCATGCTTATCAATGGTAGATTCTTACTTATTTTTGTCCTCCTTGAACTTCTAATAATTGGTAAATAAACATAAGAATAATGAGAGGTGGAAGGCTCTCCTAGTGCATAGGGAAAACTAGATATAACTCTTTGATGGTTGCAATATTTACCCTAATATCCTTAAGAGGTCCTGTGGTAATTGGCCTATGAAACTTAGGTTCACTGCATGCCAACTTTTTAATGTCGATCTTTGTTTTGTCATGAAGTGTTGGTAGTTTCTCAGGCATATTTTCTAACCCAATTCCTCTCTCCGAGACCAGCTTTTTCCTCAAAAGATCCCTATAGTAATGAGTGTGGCACTCAGGTGCCATGAATCGAATGTGATCATACTTAACCATGATGTTGTTGTTAAAGCACTAAGCACACATTATATATTTCGATAACATTTTCATCATGCAAACTATTCTATATTGATTAATATAGGTTATTGGACTAGGTGCTTAGTGTTGCTTGACTAAAAATTGAAAATGCAGGATTTTTGTCATGGTAGGAAACTGTCCAGAGTTACTGTGATCGCGAGTTAGGACCGCGGTCGCACTTCCTGAGGCTGGTTCTATTTCAGTTTTGCATGTTTAGATTTCTTCAAAATTTATGATACTAATATGTTCTACCATATAGATGTATGTGAAAATCATTGGAACAATGCTAGAAAGTGTGTGAATGTGCCCTTTAGAAATCAAACATTAATATTGGAAATTCATTTAAGCATTTTATCAAACGCTTGGTGGGCATATCTCATTTGTCTACCTATTTCAAACATCATTTGGTACTCATGATTTCCCCACTTGCTTGCACCTTAATCAAATAGCCAACATCACACCAATACCAAGTATGATAATATGGAAAGCATAACAATCAAAATTTTAGGCTCTTTCTTAATCATGAATTCTATGGCCTATTTTTCAAAAGCAAAGACATGAATTTATATCACCTACCAGAGTTATGATGCAAAGGGATACAAGGATGTTGTTTGAGATCTCACAAACTTGGCCAGAAATAGTTCAAAATTAGAGAGTACAATCTTCAAAAGGAGTGTGAGGGAAATGAGTGAAACTAGGGGTTGAAAGGAAGAAGTGGCTGCGACCGCGGTCAAGGGACAAGGATCATGGAGACCCAGTAGACTGTGATCACACTTTAGGACCACGATTGCAGTAGTAGAGAGAAATTCTGCTCTCATGTTTTCACTTGTTCAGTATTGTACTCAATTTTTACATATTTCACCCCTGTTTAGCTTATCAAATACATTACATAGTTCCTCAAATGCATGGGTTATTTATATGCAAAAGACATAACAAAAAATTATGCGAGCCACTCTCGTGGCATTTGTGGGTTGCCTCCCACCTAGTGCCTTAGTTATCATCGTGGAACGATGTCTTTCATCCTTCATTCTAAAAGTGGGTCTTTGAATTCCTTTTTATTCGCCTTCTTATTTTTAACATCCACAGTGGATACTGCTTGCAACTCTGCAGTTTGGTTCTTTGACTTGAAAATTTGGAAAGAGACCTCATTCTTTTGCACACTTTATTTTATCTCCCCCATCTCTAGATCGATAATGTATCTTTCGGTGGCCAAGAAAGGACAACTATGAATTATAGGAACCTATTAGTCCATTTCACAATCCAATACCACAAAATCAACCGGGAGAATGAACTAGTCCACTTTCACAAAGACATCAAACAAAATATCCACCGATATTTTTATAGAACAGTACTCCATCAAGAGCCGCATAGAGGTCGGTGTCGGCGTATCCAAACCAAGTTTCTTGTATATGAAAAAATTCATGAAGTTGATGCTTGCATGATGGTCACACAAAGCTTTTTCAAATTCATGCATCCAAATTGTGCAAGGAATAGTAAATGCTCCAAGGTCATCTTTCTTTTCCACAACCTTACTATCCATGATAGCGCTACACCCATGAATGACCTCATAGTGTCTCCTTCAACAAGTTTCTTCTTGGACATAAACTTTTTCATTAATTTAGTGTATCTCAGGATCTCTTAGATTACCTCAAGCAATGAGATATTTATCGATAGGTTGCTAAGTTTGGCCATGAACTTCATCAATTGGTCATTTTCCTCTTTTTATGCAAACGTTGAGGAAATGGGGGAGGAACTTAGATGGTTGGTCTTGATTCAATATGTGGCCTTTAAAATTCAATCACCTCCTCATCGGTTTTATCATCTCTTTCTCATCATTTTTCTCTCTTCTTTGGTGTGTCACCTGATTTGCTTTGGCCTTGGGCATATTCTCACCTATGTCTTCGCTAAAATGTTCCTCAAGTGCCTTTCCACTCATTTTGACGATTTGTTAGGACTTGAGCACCGTTCTTTGGGATAGCAATTATGTCACTCGGAAGTCTACTTCCTAGTCTAGAATTTAATTGCATGGATATTTTCCTGACTTAGGTCTCCAATTTCTTGATAGATGTGAAGTAAGACACCACCATTTGGGAGATTTAGGAGAAATCACCCTTGAACTAACGGACCATCTTGTCTGTGCCTTCTACTCTATTCAAGATCCTTGCTAATATATCCTCGATCTTGAACTTTTTGAGATCAATGGAACTAGATTCCTTGGAGTTACCTCTATCATAAGGATGGACGTAACAGTCATAATCACATTCACAATCTCTCTAATCTCATTTCCGCTCACAATCCATCCAACCTTTGTTCCCACCTTGCCTTTGATAGGAAGGGAAGGAATCCCCTGAGTAGTTTTCCAAGTATCGAATATCTTCATCCAACTTCTTTGCCTCTTCATTATCTTCATAAAATTTTAATGCTATGGCACATACCGCTTTCGTGGGTACACCCATAAAATGCATCGTCAATAGCTCAAGTTGGGTAATCATTATGGACATGTTCTCCTCCTTTTATTCTTCTCATTTTCTTTGTTCATTTGCTACCATAGCGGTAGTAGAAATGGTTTTGGAAGCTTTGGTATCTTGTGTATGCCAACCTTAATTTTTTTTTATACTTCTGCTATAAATCGGAAGGCTGCAAGATGATGCAATCTCATTATAGGGACCCCCATCACAATAACCTCAACAATTTTGTTTAATGGATCAAGATCCATATATAAAATCTTGAGGAGTATCTTTTTCGGGACCTCATGATTTGGTCATTGGTATAGCTTTCCATTAAACCTCTTCCAAGCTTCAAACAACAGTTCTATATTTATTTGCAGGAAGGTCATAATCTCATCCCGCTTTAGAAGCATTTTTTATGGTGGTAAGTATCTATGAAGAAACACTATGCTAAGATCTTCCAATGATGTAATAGAGTTGGGTGGAAGTGTGAGAAGCCATAAAATCGGCTCACACATTAGTGAGAATGGGAAAAGTCAAAGCTAAATGGATTCTTGTGTAATATGTGCTATGTTAAATGGCGCACAAACTTCCACAAACTTCATCAAATAGATATTCAGGTCCTCATATTCTTGACCCCACTACAACCCTTTCATTTGCAACATATGAAGTTAATGCTAATCACATGAAACACTTCATTCCCATTGGTTGGTGGGATGCGAATTGCACTTGTTTGTCCTTCTTTATTTAATTGGCCTTCATCATCAAAAGGGGATTTGAGGGGCCCCATATTTCTTGTGTTATCGCTCTTTGCTCCCTTTACACTTAGATCACGTACAAATGATACAAAAAATAACAAATAAAGTAAATTACACAACTCAAGGTATTCCCAATTAAGAATGACACCACATAAGTAAAATCTATATTTCACTCCCCAACAACGGTGCCATTTTGATAAGCTCAACTCACACCCATAATTGAGGAGTGAGGTTGTCATTGTCAAGTAATTTAATTAGAATTGGGGTAGAATATTAAGGATTGAATTATAAAATTTAAACCCTATAGGTGTTCAAATTACTACAAGGTTACCCAGAATGCTAACAAAATGACATGTATAATAAAATAGAGGGATTCGTTTGGAAACTTCTTGTACAATCTTTAGCAAATGATCAAGGGATGAAACTTTTGTTTTAAGCAATAATGTTGGGGGAAATTCTTGGGATTATATCTACCTAAAGGTAAAAGTATATGGTTTAATGATAGTTTATCATGAAATTTAGTTGTTAAGTAAAGTATAGGCTAGGTCGAAGGTCATTTTGGTTAATATTCCAATAAAACCCCAACGATTTCTCCCGTTGGTTGTTTCAAGAACCTAACAAGTATGTAAATTTTCATAATAACCCAACACCTCAATCAAGCATCCATATTTCAAGGATGATGCATTTGATATGATTTATAGTCCCAAAATACTTATTTCTATAATGGCAAAAGGTAGTAAACCATAGGCTCAATTGTCCACCTTTTCCTTATCCTCCTATAACCCTCTTTTGAGGAAGTTACGGGTTATGCCATATTAATCTTTATCCCTTTTTCAAGAATGATAAAGGGTTTCTAGAGTTTAGGGTTTTCACCCATAAAACCCATTTGTATATTTAGGGTTTTGACCCATGAAATTCCAACTCTTAAGCTCAAGCAATGGTGAAATCCTTACTCAAAAACTAACAATCATGCAAACCCATCAATACCCAACACAAATTACCCTCTAGTTCAACATAATTACAAGACTAAATTACTTATCTAATCATCAAGAAAGTAAAGAGAGCTATACCATAAGGATTATACAAAGCATTCATTGTTCAAAAAAATTCTAAGAAATCAAGCGTCTAAAATTTGTTACACACTTACCCAATTAGGGTCTATAGCTTTCAATTCAAAATATCTTATGAGGTAAGCAACACCCAAATAAGATAGGGTTTTTTCTTATATATGGTTTGGGATTCTTCTATGCATTTTTATAGATTTGCCCCTAGGCATATTATTGTTGAACTGCGATCGTGCATGACTGTCCACAAGTACATCCACATGACTGCGGTTGTGTGGTACAACCGTATTGTGTTAACCATCTTGACTGACTGCGGCAGCAGATTGAATACCGCTATCGCGATAACTAAGGCTGATGTAGCCCAGGTCTTCAGTTGCACTCCTCTTTGCTCCCTATATATCATTTTTAGCCAAAATCCATATCTTTCAGTCTCTTTAACTCTATGCCTGTAAAGAGTTAATATTAGCTCAGTTTATCACTAATATGTCTCATTTATTTATTTAAAACAAGGTAATGTGCATAAATGTTTAGTAAGAATGAGTGGAAAAAGAACCCCTCATTAATGTGTTAATCATCTTACCTTTATTCACGTCTTCCAAAGGAAATAGGTTTAAGTCCCTAAACTTTTAATTGAGCAATTGATTTGATAGACAATTGGTTTTAATCCGAAAGGTAACTGAATGAATGAATGATTGATAATTATCATAACATATGTCTTATCTTTGTTGTATATTCTTGTTTTCTAAATGAATTAAAGAATTCATTTGATGTACATGATTTTTTCATTCGTGCTTGTGCTACCCTTAACCATCATTCGAGGATGAATGATCTAATTGGGGGAGAATTGAAACACCTAGGCTTTGAACCCATAGAAAATTCCCATAAGTTTTAAGTTTCTAGGTTGGGTACGGTCTAAGGTTACCACTCATATGATAGGGCATGACTCGTACCCACACTCTCATATGATGATTAGTATAGGATCATCACATTCTATCCAATGTATGGTTTATAATCATACCAATCGTATGATGGTGTACAAGTTGTAAGATACCTAGTCGTATGATTATTAAAGTCGTTACCAAAGCATTATGACTTGGGTACATGTTGTAAGGTACCACTCATACATTATGGAACGAGTTATTCATGTAGAGTTATATGTTTGTCCATTTTGGGGTCCATGGTGACGTCTCGGGTATAAGTTAGGGTACCTTTCGTACCCTAGTATACATGTCAATAGGGTAAGTCGTATCCTCATTGGTTTACTTTTCAACTCTTAAGCTGAGGACATTATAGAATTTTCCAACTGCTAAAACCTTACAACCCATGACTCATAAAATTATTTGGCCCTTCATTTTACACATATAAAAGTATAAAAAAATTCCAAACACTCTCCAAAAGTTCTTTCTCAATATTGAAGCTAGTGTTTCAAGAGGTGTCCTTCTAGAGGCTTGATGACCAAGAATCATTTTGTGAATCATCTTGTATAAGCCATATGTCTCTTCACTTATTATTATTTCTCAAATATGGTATAGATTAAACAATGTTTATGAATTATTGAAGGTGGTTTTTGAAACAAATATTGAGGGTTTTGATGTATAGCGTTGGGTGAGGTTTACTTTTATTTAAACCTGTGTTTATACTTATTTTGGTGATGGTTTGCATATGTGTGTTCTTGTAGATTATGGTTTAACTAATGGGTCATTAGTAACCCTAACTTTAATTATTTCAATTTTTGTTTTGGTTTTGGCAAGGTTGTGCGCTTAAGGTGTTTGTGAAAATGTCTACTAGAAAAAACTAGTCACATGTCAATGGTGTTTTGAACAAAGTCAATGGAATAATAAGTAAGAACATTTGGTAAACAACTTTGTGAAGGTATTGTTCGCCATGTATGAGTTAAATTTGTAACCATGGACGTTTGAAAGGTTAAAAAGGGGTTTGACTCCCAAAGCACGAAATGGAATTGTGTCCGAACTAAAGCTAGTTATAAGAATGCTAATGAATTATTTGATAAAGGTCTTAATGATGTTAATTTGAATTGAATGGGAGTTTATACCAATTTATTAGCTTATTAAAGTAATTTGCCGATAAATATTTCATAAAGACCTTGTGGTCATGCATAGTGTTGAATTGTATCCTTAATAACTTGAATTGGCTAAGTGGGTTAGAGTTCCCTAATATAAATGGTGTGGATGTAAATTCATGTAAAAAGGGTTAGAGTCCCAATGTCGAGTAGTAATGGACATGATGTCTTGTGGTTAGAGTCTACATGCATAATAATAGCCTAGTTGTTAGAGTCCACTTTCTTATTAAGATATCTTGTTGTAAGAGTCCACTTCTCTAATAAAATATCTTGTTGTTAGAATCCTCTTGTCCAACATTACTTGTGGTTAGAGTCCACTTTTCCAACAAAAGGCTTATGGTTAGAGTTCATTGTCTTAACAAGACATCTTGAGGTTAGAGTCCTATTGCTTTATATAACAAAAGCGAGTGGATGGTTATAGTCCTCCACTTTATAGTTCATGATTAGCTTCCTTGAAATGCATGCTATGGCTTTATTATCTTTTGACACTTGATTTATTTGTACATTTCTACATGTCTATGTGTGTAATGTTGTGCCTTATGATGGTTCAACTTGGTATTTAATAATGTCACTATTTTATCCTTACCCTTGAGTTACATGCTAGCGCTTTAACCACTAACCCTCTCCATATGCTATGTACCTACATAACACAGAGGCCGGGGCTTTTTCCTCTCATCCGACACATTGATCAGTTGTTTTAAGTGATCATGTGTTGACTTTGAAGTTGTGAGCTTCCATACTTCATAAGGCACATATTTCATAGTCCTTTTATCTTATGTCATAGACTTGTATTACACTTGGATTTTAGCTAGAGTTGGGGGCATATCCCGATATATTGTAGACATTAGATTCTAGAGGCTTATAGATAGATGTGGACTTGGGTGTGTTGGACGTTGTATGTTTACATTAATTAAATCATTGAAAATTCTTATGTTATGTTTATTGGTCATGTGTCTGCTATCTTATTATTTGTTTGGAGTTCATTCGACTTTTATAGATTGATTTGATGGTTAGGTTAGGTTAACGAGGCGATCTATGATCCTTGTTGGGCTTGAGATGCCCATACAACAAGGCCTAATTTTTGGTCGTGTAAAGTTTGTATAAGAGCATAGGTTCATAGTCAGTTGGGTATCCAAAAACCTGTATCCAGTAGAGTCTTTTTTATTGGTCTGTAGCATTCCACACTTATAAGAGAGAGGCTACATGGTATTTAAGAATGTTTCACCTTTTGTTTGTATTATTTTGAGCTATAAAGTTTAGGGTCTTGAATCCTTCATATTTCTATTTGATCATCTTTTAGATCATGCCTCCAAGAAAATCTAAAGCTATTGCAAACCCTATTTTCCCAATTAGGATGATGTTGATGGGACTCAGTCTACTTATGGAGTCTATACTAGGTGTAGGGTTCTGGTTCCTGATGGTCTGGGAGTTCCATTGGATCTGTCTAGTCCTCCTCCTATTCCTCAGGCTGGCATGTTAAATTTTAGTTTTGTTAGTCGATTCATATGATTGCTCAGTTGGTTGCTTCTCAGGTTGAGCATAGGGAATCTTTTGATCCATTTTTTGAGGCCACAAGGGTTGGCCAGTTTATGAGACTGAGTCCCCCAACCTTTACTAGTTTTGATATGGAGGAATATCCCTATGGTTTTCTACATGAGATGGAAAATATTTTTAATTACATACATTCCACTAATGTTCAAAGGTTGGAGTTTGCATTTTATCAGTTGAAGGACATGGCATACCAATGGTACAAGGAGTGGTAATAGACATAGGGTGATGTTTATAAGTCAACTTTATGGGAAGATATGACTAATGACTTTTTAGATTGCCTCTTTCCTCTAAAGTTAAGGAAAGCAAAGACAAAGGAGTTAGTTATTCTTTAACAAGGAAAAATGTCCATCAAAGAGTATGCTATCAAGTTTCACCAATTATGAAGGTGTATTCCAAAGAAAGGGTTGGATATTAGGGATCAAATGAAAAAGTTCTTCTCGAGACTGTCTCATAAGTTAGTCCTTAAAAGAAAGGTAGACTAATATATCTAAGATATGGACATCTCTAGGTTTGTTGTGTACATGAAATAAATAGAGAAAGAGAAAAAGGAACAAGTTGATATTGATGAGATGTAGAAGAAGAGGTCTTAGTTTTCTAACAAAAGTAAAGGCCAACAATTTTGAGGTAAGTGGTCAAAGAGGAAGAATTGAGGGATTCCCAATTCCTATTCTATGATTAGTGCTCCCTACCTAAGGCCATCGAGACATAAATATTTTTAGAGTGGTAATGCTTCTAGGTAACAGGGTGCCAAATCTTAAACTAGTGGGGCTTAGTCGACTTCGTCATAACTTCCATGTAGATTCTGTAGTAAGCCTTACCATGGCCAGTGTGAGAAGGAGAGGAACAAATATTTTAGATAGGGTCAGATTGGGCACATGTAGCCACAGTTCCCCTTTCTAGTGGCTTCATAAGCCAACATGACCCCTATTTCTACTTTAACTACTACGGCACCGAAGGGTGCTACTTCAACTTCTATTTCTAGTACCGACACTCATCGAAATCACTTATATGCAATTACTACTCTCCAGGAGTCTGAGGCATTTCTAGATTTTGTTATAGGTATGTTGAGAATCTTCTCCCATTATATGAAATATTTGATTGATTATGGGTCCACTCCCTCTTATGTAACCCTATTTGTGGTTGTGTATTTTCATTTTGGTCCTGAGTGTCGGTCAATTCTTGTTTTTGTTTCTACCTTAATAGGAGAATGTATGGTAGTTAAACGAGTCTACAGAGGGTGTGTGTTAGTTGTTGGTAGTAAAAAAACTCTGATAGACTTATAGAGTTAGACATGATTAATTTTGATGTTATTCGGGGGATGGATTATTTACATTTGTACTATGCTTTCTTAGATTGTCGGACCCATAAATTCATGTTTACATTCCCTACGGAGCCAATAATTGTATGCAAAGGGGGTTCTTTATTGCCCAAGGGGATGTTCATCTTATATCCTAGCACTCAAAAGTTGATTTCTAAGGGGAGTTTGTATAATTTGGTTCGAGTAAAGATTCTAACTCAGAGTGTCTTTCTCTTGAATGGATTCCCCTAGTTAATTAATTTCCCAAGGGTTTCCTTGATGAACTTTGCGGTATTCCTCCCAATAGGGAAATTGAATTTGGGATTAATTTTGTCACGGAAACTATTTCAATTTTTATCCCTCCTTATAGAATTTCTCTTGCTGAATTGAAGAATCTTAAGGAGAAATTAAAGGATCTCTTAGATAAAGGTTTTATCCATCCTTGTGTGTCTTCTTGGGGTTCTGCCTTATTGTTTGTGCGTAATAAGGATGGTTCCCTTTGGATGTGCAATTATTATCGTCAGTTAAAAAAGGTGACCATAAGATATAAGTGTCCTCTTTCTAGGATCATTGATTTATTTGATAAACTTCAAGGTGCAAAGTGTTTGTCTAAGATTGATCTTAGGTTGGGTTATCATCAACTTAAGAATAGGGAAGTGGATATCCCTAAGACACCCTTCAGGACTCAGTATGGTCACTATGAGTTCCTAGTTATGCATTTTGGGTAGAACAATGCGCTCGACATTAATCGATATGTTGAATAGGGTTTTCCATCTGTTTTTGATTATTTTCTCATTGTCTTCATAGACGACATCTTGGTCTATTCTATGAGTAAGGTGGATCATGTTGATTACCTCCGTGCTGTGTTGCAGACCTTAAGGATCATCATTTGGATGCCAAGATCTCAAAGTGTGAGCTTTCAAATGAAGTTTATAACTTTTCTTTGTCATGTTATCTCTAGTGAAGGGATCGTGCTGGATCGATAAAATGTTGTGGCTATTAAAAAGTAGCTTAGACCCGTTACTCCAATCGATATTGAGAGCTTCATGGGTCTAGCTGGTTACTATATGTGATTTATGGAGAGTTTTTGTATGATAGCTACTCCATTTACTAAGATAACTCAGAAGAAGGTCAAGTTATTATGGTCGGATGCGTGTGAGGGTAGTTTTGAGAAGTTGAATAGTAAATTAACTTTAGCTTCAGTGTTAACATTGCTTGGGGGTAATGATTGTTTTGTAGTGTATTACGATGCTTCTCGTAATCGGTATAGTTGTGTGTTGATGCAGCATGGTAGGGTAGTGGCCTATGTTTCTAGGCAATTGAAAATTCATATGAAAGACTACACTACTTATGATTTGGAGTTATTGGTCGTGGTATTTGCATTGAATTTTTGGCATCAATATCTCTATGGGGTTCATGTTGGCATATTTTCTGGGCATAACAGCCTGCAGTATGTGTTTACTCAGGAGGAGTTTAATTTAAGGAAAAGGAGATGGCTTGCACTACTGAAGGACTACGATATTAGTCTCCACTACCATCTAGGTAAAACTAACATTGTTGCTAATTCTATTAGAAGATTATCCATGGGGAGCTTGTCTATGTTAACAAGGATAAGAGGGAGTTGGTGTGGGAAATTTACTAATTAGCTATTTTTGGAGCTTGTCTTAAGGACTCAGAGAATGGTGGTGTATTTGTGCATCTGGTGTCACAATCATTTGTTGTTGGGATAAAGGAAAAAAAATGTTGGATCCTAATTTTATAAAGACTAAGAGTAATATGGGTCAAGAAAAGGTTATTGATTTTTGATTGGTAGTGACAGTATCTTATGGTACCAAGTTAGTATATGTGTTCCTCATGTTGACGGATTCAGGGAAAGGATTATCGTCGAGGCTCATAGATATCTGTATGCTATTAATCTAGGTTCTACAAAGATGTATCATGATCATAGGGAGCTTTATTTGTATAATAATTTAAAGCGAGATGTTGCTAGCTATAAGTGTATGTATATGGTTTGTCAATAAGTGACAGTTGAGTACTTGAGACCCGGGGGTTTCTATCAAGAGATTAAGTTGCCCAAGTGGAAGTCAAAAGTGATTAACTTTGATTTGTTTACTGGTCTTCCCCAATCCCAAAAATAATGTAATTCTATTTGGGTCATTGTGAATAGAATGACCAAATCTGGTCACTTCTTGACCGTGAGGACTAGTTATTTAGCAGAGAATTAAGCTAAGTTGTATCTTGTGAAGATTTTGAAGTTGCATGGTGTTCCAGTTTCTATACCTTGGATCGTGGTACTCCATTTTCATCTTACTTTTGGAAGTCGTTTAACAAATGTTAGGAGACTAAGTTGTTCCTTAGTACTGCTTTCCACTCATAAACTGATTGATAAGCGAAAAGGACTATCTAAACATTGGAAGATATGTTGTGTGCTTGTGAGATTTATTATGGTGGTAGTTGGTATGACCATTTTCCTTTGATCCAATTCACATATAACAATAGTTACCACTCTAGCATTGGTATGGCTCCAAATTAGGCATTGTATGGTTGGAGATTTCAATCTCTTATATGGTTGAATGAGGCTTGTGAGGGAAAGATTTTTGGACCTGAATTGTTTCATAAAGCCTTGGAGAAGCTGAAGGTGATTCGTGATAGAGTGAAAGCCGCTCAAAGTCACCAAAAGTCCTATGCTGATGTGAGGCGAAGGGATTTGGATTTTAATGTTGGCAACTGGATATTCTGGAGGGTCTCTCCCATGAAGAAAGTAATGTAGTTTGGCTAAAAGGTAAAATTTAATCCACGGTACGTAGGTCCATATTAGATTTTTAATAGGGTTCGTAATATTGCCTACGAATTAGAGTTTTTCCATTTTGAGAAAATGTATAGGTGATCCTTCATTGGTTATTCCCTTGAAGGATGTTGGTGTTTCAGATTCTTTTTCCTATAAGGAGGTCCCAATAAGAATCTTGGATTGTGAAGTTCACTAGTTTTAAATAAAAGAGGTGGCTTTAATGAAGGTTCTATAGAGGAACCAAAAGTCCGAGTAAGCTACTTGGGAGGCAGAAAAGGATATGAAGTTCAAGTATCTTCATTTTTTTTCCATTCAGGAAACATTTGCTTGAGGTATGTGAATCTTTTAAGCTCTATTTATGTCTTTTAAAGTCAATGGGTTCAAATGCCTAAACTTTGAATTAAGCAATTATTTTGATAGACAGTGGGTTCGAGTCGTAAAGTCAAATGGATGAATGTATTATTTATAATGATCATTGAATGTGTGTTATACTTGTTGAATGTTTTTGTTTTCTAACTTTATTAAAGGATTGGTTTGATGTGTAATGATGTGTTAACTCATGCTTTTACTGGCCTTACCCATCATTCGAGGACGAATAATACAAGTGGGGTAGAATTGAAATACCTAGGCATTTAACCCTTAGAAAATTCCCCCAAGTTTTCAGTTTTTAGGTAGGGTACAGTCTAAGCATACAACTTGTATACTTGGGTACGACTAGTACCAACCCTATAGTATGATGATCAGTCTGGGGTGATGGCATTATATCCAAAGTATGGTTTAGAATCATACCCATTGTATGATGGTGTACTTTTCTTAAGATACCTAGTTGTATAATGCTCGAAGTCTTGGCCAAAGCATACTAACTTTGGTACAGGTTCTAGGGTACCACTAATACCTAAGGATAAGAGTTATGCATGTGGAGTCATATGTTGGTTATTTTAGGGGTCCATAGTGAGGTCTAGGGTATGAGTTAGTGTACCACTCGTACCCAAGGGTACGGGTAATTAGGGTGAGTCGTACCCACTTGGGTTCATTTTTCACTCATACAAGTTTAAAAAATTCAGACGCAGTCCAAAACTTCTCTCTCAAAATGAAGCTAGAGTTTTAAGAGGTGTCTTTATAGATGCTTGAGGACGAAAATATTTTCGTTAATCATGGTGTGTAAGCATGTGATTGATCCCTTATTAATATTTCTCAAATATCATGTTATTTAAACAATGTTCACAAATCATTAAGTGTGCTTTTTAAACAAATGTTAAGGGTTTTCATGTATAGTGATTGGTGATGTTTACCCTTGTTCAAATTTGTGTTTATACTTGTTTTTGGTGATGGTTTGCATATGTGGGTGCTTTTTGATTGTGGTTTAATGAATGGTTCATGAGTAATGCTAAGTTTAATGATTTAACTTTTACTTTGGTGTTGGTAAGAATGTTCCCTTAAAGTGGTTGTGAAAATGTCTACTACAAATAACTAGTCACATGTTAATGGTGTTTTGAACTATGACAATGGCTTAGGGAGTAAGATTGTTTGGTAAACGACTTTGTAATTTCCTTGTTGGCAATGTATAAAGTAAATTAGTAACCTTGGTGATTGGAATGGTTAAAAAGAGGTTTGAGTCCCTAAGAATAAAATTGAATTGTGTTTGAACTAAAGTTTGGTATAAGAATGCTAATGAATAATTTAATAAATGCCTTGATGACCATAATTTTACTTGAATGGTAGTTGAGATCAAGGTATTGGCCAGTTAAAGTTAATAGTTGGTAAATCATTCATAAAGACTTTGTGCTCATGTATGGTGTTGAATTATAGCCTTTATGGTTTGAATTGGCTAAGTGGGTGAGTCCTCAAATGTAAAAGGTGAGGATGTGAATGCATGGACAAAAGGTTAGACTCCCAATGTCGACTTGTAATAGACACAATGGCTTGTGGTTAGAGTCCACTTGCGTAATAATATAGCTTGTGGTTAGAGTCCACTTGCATAATAATATGGCTTATGGTTTGAGTCCACTTGCGTAATAATATGGCTTGTGGTTAGAGTCCACTTGCGTAATAATATGGCTTGTGGTTAGAGTCCACTTGCATAATAATATGGCTTATGGTTAGAGTCCACTTGCGTAATAATATGGCTTGTGGTTAGAGTCCACTTTCTTAATAAGATGGCTTGTGTTTAGAGTCCACTTGTCCAATATAATGTCTGGTGGTTAGAGTCCACTTGTCTAACAATGGCTTATGGCTAGAGCCCACTTGCTTATCAAAATGGCTTGCGGTTAGAGTACTCTTGCTTGATAAAACTTGAGAGAAGAGAAGGTTAGAGTCCTGTACTTCACTGTTCTTGATTGGGTGCTGTTAAATTCATGTTATGGACTTGTTATCTTTTTACACTTGTTGACTCTTAATATATCTACATGTCTATGTGTAAAATGTCGTGGCTTATGATGGTTACACTTGGTATTAAATAATAACACTATTTTATCCTTACCCTTGAGTTATACGCTAGTTCCCCAACTTCTAACTATCTTTGGGCACTTTGTTCCCATGCTATACGGGGGTTGGAGCTTCTTGTTGTCTTCCTACAGTGACTACATATTTGAGCGAATCGTGAGTTAACTTTGAAGTGGTGAGCTTCAATACTTTTGGAAGCATAAATTTCATATTCTTTCTATCTTATGCCATAGGCTTGTATTAAACTTGGTTTTATCTATTGTCGTGGGCATGTCCCGGCATATTATAGACATCATATTAGAAGAGGCTTGTGGATGACTGTGGACTTGGGTAGCTTTTATGTTGTATATAGACATGAATAAAAAGATAAGACATTTTCAAGTTATGTTTATTAGTCTTTCTTTTGCTATCTTATTATATGTTCGGAGTTCATCTAACGCTTATGGATTAATGTGATCATTATGTTGGGTTAATGGGGTGATATCTAGTACTTGTTGGACTTGAGATTCCCATATGATAAGGCCTAATTTCAGGTCATGTTGTTGGAGGTCACGGGGGCACAAATACTGGAAACTCATGTTTGCCGATGTGAAGAGTAGTCATGGTGACCGTGCACATGATGTCACGATTTATATTTTAGGGATGTACTATCATCTAAGGCTCTTTTTTCTTGTTGTACGGCTAACACGCAATAGGGCCTTTCATCATGTGCAGCTGAACCCATATAGCCTATGGGTTTTTTTAAGGATAACAAAGTTACATAGCGTAGGTAAATGTTTTAAATGCTTGCTAAACCCAGTTCCCTATACCGGCACATTATATTTGAATATATGTGATTGCATATGGTTATTTACTTTTTTTTTCATTACTGGCATCATTTTATCTTATCCTTCAGTATATGCTACCATTCACTCTGCTAACTGTATTCTACTGTTGTATACCTACGTAATGTAGGAAGTGGCCATACTATCATTCCTCCTACTCAGTGACTTGGTCTGGGAAAACTTTGATTCATACTGATGTTGTGAGCTTCCATACTCTGGAAGGCTCCATTTCATGCTATGGAATTTTCTAATATCTGTTATTTCTTTGGTTTGGTTTTAGCTATGGTCCGGGGCATGTCCCAACTGGAAGTTATTTATTCTCGTTAGAGGCTTTATCAAACTACTGTAGGCATGGGCAGTGTCGGTATTAGTGTCATCATTGGTATTTCTATTGTCATTGGGGTTGACACCGATTGGATAATTGGTTGGGGTTATTGGATTTTATTATACGATTTCAAGTGGCCTTTAGCGAAAAACAACGGCATACACTTTAATTGATGTCCTTACACTATTATTGTTTTATCTTGTTATATGATCGAAGTTCATCCGATATTGGGTGCAGGGAGGTCATGATTGGGTATTGGTGATGGTTACTGATCTTAGTTAGACATGAGATGCCCGACACAATTAGGCCCTAGTTTGGGTCATGTCATCTACAAATGTGCATTGAATATCATTAGTTGAACAAGGTCACAATTGACAACAATTATATCATCTAAACATTTCTGACTTATTTGACCTGATTTAGAGTGCCTTGTGCTTCTCCGAAATTGATCTTAGATCTAATTGCATTCTGTTGAATTTCAGGTAGTGTAACATTCTTAAGATAAACTTCTGAACATAGTATATTCACTTTGAAATTGTCATTATGACTTTTGACCTTATGAATGTAGAAGCACCTTTCATGAACTTGATGGACATGGTATTTAAGCCATACGTGGATAGGCTTGTTTTTATGTTTATAAATGATATATTTGGTACTCTCGGTGTGAGGAGGAATATGTAGATCATTTGAGAATTATGTTGTAGATTATTAAGGAGCATTAGTTTTTCTCAAGATTCTCCTAAAGTTAGTTTTTGTTGAAATTTGTTGCACTTATTGGGTATGTGTTGCCTAGCAAGGGCATTTATGTATATTATTAGAATATTAAGACAGTAAAGAACTGGCCTAGGCCTATTACCCTAACAAATAATTGATAATTTTGTAGGCTAAGCTAGTTAGTTTAGGTGGTTTTTAAGGCATTCTCGTACATAGTTGCATCATCTAAGTTGATGCAAAGAAAGTTTAAGTTTTATTGGTGTAAAGATTGTGAGAAGAGATTTTGGGAGTTGAAGGATGGATTGACGTCTGCTCTAGTGTTAGCTTTTCTAGTAGGGTTAGATGTTTTTGCTTTGTATTGTGATGCATCCATAGTTTATCTAGGTTATATGATGATATAGAATGAAAAAATAATTCTCTAATACTCTAGACCACTAAATTTTCATGAGACTAACTACCCTACTCATGACCTAGAGTTGGCTCTTGTATTTTTTTCATTAAGCATTTTGAGACACAGACAATATGTTGTTCTATAGATGTCTTAACAAACTATAATAACCTTTAGTATGTTAAGTCTCATGGAGAAGAATCGTTGTCAGGGGAGATGACTTGATCTTCTGCAGGATTACACTAGAGTATGATTTACTATCCGGGTAAGTCCTATGTGGTAGCTAATGATCTTAGTAGATTTATATGGATTGAATGGCCTATGTGAGAAAGAGAAAATGAAATTAGGTGTGGTTACTTATAAGCTTAATCAATTAGAATTTTTTATTTTAGATTTATTGGATAATGGTGTGATAATTTTGTCACGACCCAATTTCTCGGGTTACGATGGCACCTACTATAACCCACTAGTAGGTAAGCCAACCCGTAGTCTAGAACTTCTATTACCGATCTTACCATGACAAACGAATGAAGACAATAGAATGATTATAACAAAATACTAACATACATTTATTATAGTCCCAAAACCTAGTGGAATCAATACTAGAGCTTCTAATATGATAGGAATACAAAGTGAAATACTAAAAGAATATACTAATACAATCAAACTCTTAATACAATATAGAAATTAGTCTATTCAATAATAGGGAGAATAGTAGCACTTAGAATGCTAGGACCTCACCCTAAATCTCCAACGCATAGTTGTCGTGCATGATGAACATAACAATGACAAGAACCCCTAGTTTGATCGGTAGGCTGCAGAAGTTTAGTATCAGTACCCCTACTGAGTACCAAAGATAATCCAAATATAGATAACCTGCAAGTAGAACATAAACTACACCAGAATTACTAGGAAAGTAATATAATAAACTAAAGAGGCAATAAGTATTAATTATCCTATACTATCCATACTCAGGAACCTAAGCTCTAAGCCATATATCACTAGCCATTATTAGAATAAGGAGTAGAAGAAGGATATATGGCTGTATAAAAGGTCAATGAATTGATATATAACACGAATAAACGAAGTATGAGAGGTATATATGGTAATACCACAGCTATATATATATATATATATATTTATATAAATAAGGATATATAACCTAGACAAATTCAAAGGTTCAACCTAAAGAAGTCATACTAGCATCTAAAGATCTCGTAATCATAGTAGGAACAAGTAGTAGCATAATCAGGGCCTATAACTATAATCTCAAACCATGAGATAATTATCCATAGTAAAATAACTGTCAGAGAAAGGAATCAGAATAACACCTCGAATCTCAGCATCAGTCTAATAATCAATAATCAACAAACTATCCATAATAAATACAATATAACAATCGGATACTCCATAAAAACAATACTTAGATCGGGCCCTATGACACAACTCAAAACTGAGACTTGTCATAATGGCCATCTCAAGTCTAACAAGGACTGTAGATCGCCCCATTAACCTAACCTAACCATTACATCAATCCTCAAATATGGGATGAAAAACGACCATATATCAGGATAGCAGAAACAAGATTAATAATCATAACCTAAGAAGTGTCTAATCAATCAATTGATGCTAACATACAAAACCAACATACTCAAGTCCACAGTCATCCTCAAAGTCCTTACAAATTTAATGTCTATAATATATTAATACATGCCCCGGATAATAGATAAAATCCTAGTCTAAAACAAGTTTATGACATAAGATAGAAAGACCATGAAATGTATGCCTTCCTTATTTGGGAAGATAACCATTTCAATGTCAACTCATGAACCTTTTAAACACTTGTTCAGTGCACATGAAGAGAATAAGAAGCTCCAAATCTTGTGTCGCATGAGCACACTGTATGAAGACGATTAGCAACTGGAGCACTAGCATATGACTTAAGGGTTAGGATATAATAATGTAATTATTCAAAACCAAGTCAAACCATCATATGCAACCAGATTTATATACATAGTTATATATGTAGATATATATAAATACTTAATGATCCAAAAAAGGAAACAAGGCTTCACATGCATTTTAAAGAACACAATCATGAGACATGGAGTGGACTCTAACCTCCCAACCATACAGTTTAACAAGATTGAACTTTCCAGTCTTATTAGGCAAGTGGAATCCAACCTTAAGCCATTTTACTAAGCAATTGGACTCTAAGATCAAGTTGTTTTATCAAGCAAGTGGACTATAACCACAAGCTGTCTTATTAAGCAAGTGAACTCTAACCTCAAGTCGTTGCGACTATTATTAGTCGACATTGGGTCTCTAACCCTTAATCCATGCAATTCCACACATTCACTTTAACACTTAAGAACACTAATTAATTTAGCCTATTTTAACCACCAAGGTTTCAATTGAACACCATATATGACCACAAGGTCTTTATGAAACTACTTATCAACCAATAACTTTAATAGGATAATTCCTTAGTTAAAATCACCATTCAATTTAATGTGTTGTCATCAAGAACTTTACAAAACCACTCTTCATTAGCGTTCTTATACTAAGCTTTAGTTCAAAACACAATTCAATTTCATGTTTTGGGACTCTAACCCCTTTAAGTAAGAAAACCACCAAAGTCACCACTTAACGCTTTACATTTCCAACAAGGCCTTTACAATACCATTTACCAGCAATTCATACTCATTAGGTCATTGCCCTAGTTCAAAAACACCATTAACATATGATTAGTTATTTCTCTTAGACATTTTCACAAACACCTTGAGGGCATACCTTTACCAAGTACAAACCCAAAGTAGATATTATCAAGCTTAGGTTCACTCATGAACCATTTGTTAAACCACATTCAACAAGCACCCACATTTGCAAACAATCTCTAAAAACATGTATAAACACATGTTTAAACTAGAATAAACAATACTCTACATTATGCATCAAAAACACCTCAACATTAGTTTTTTGAAATCACAACTTAAAAGCCATAGTAAATGTTTAAAAACATATGATATTTTGAACTAACAATGAGGGAAGATTCACATGCCTTAAAAAAGATGATACACAGAAAAAACTTGACCTCTTTAGCCTCTAGATGAAAACGTCTTTGAAAATGTAGCCTCTAATCTGCAAGAGGGAGTTAGAGAGTGTTTTTGGTGTGTTTGATCTTCCAGTAATTATTATGAGAGGCCACAACATGATATATAACATTAGGACTTAAGGGTTTTGGGGTGGGTAATATTTTGAATGCTCTTAGCTTAAAAGCTGAAAACTAGTTTTTCAGGAGGGTATGACCTCCTCCCCTAAATTATACCCTAGCATACGGTGGTACCCTTATGTTGTACCATATGCCTCAATATTGACCTCCAAACTCTAAAAAATAACCATACAAGATAAACTCGTACACTAATGTTTGAAAAGTACCCTACAACTCGTAACCTAGGAAAAATACACTAGGTCAAGCTTAAGGTAGCATACGACTTGGTAACATACCACTATTACTCAAACATACGGCTAGTAAGGTGTTCCGTATTACCTCGGGAAAAATAAAACCAAACTATACTTCCTAACATATGAGAGAGGGGACATAACTATACTATAATATACGAGAGGTATGCTCAAACCGTACCTTGTCCAGAAACTCAAGCTTAGAAAGATTTTCTAAGGGTCCAAATCCAAGGTGTTTCAATTCTCCCCCACATAGATCATCCATCCTCCAATGACGTGTAAGGCAAGCATAATCACCATTAAATTCATCATTTCCCAACAAACCAACCTTTAACCTAGTTAGAAAATAAAGACACACAACAAAAATAAGTAGATAACCACATACCTCAAGCACGAGTTTTCAAAATGGAAAACAAATGCAAATACTTGGTCTTCATGTTCTCTGCTGCCTCCCAAGTCGCTTCCTCGTAATTTTGGTTCCTCCATAGAACCTTCATTGAAGTCATCTCTTTCATTCATAACTGGCAAACTCGTTGATCTAATATCCTAACTGGGACCTCCTCATCGGACAGAGTGTCTGAAATACCAACATCATCCTAGGGAACAACTAACAAAGGATAACCTATACATTTCTACAACATAGATACATGGAAAATTTGATTAATAGAGCTCAAACAAGAAGGAAACTCTAACTCATATGCAATATTACCAACCCTCTTTAAAATCAAATATGGACCAACATATCGAGGACTAAGTTTCCACTTCATACCAAATGGCATCTCTTCCTTTATGGGAGATACCTTTAAGAATACCAAATTGCCAACTTTAGACTACAAATCTCTATGCCTTATCCTCATAGGTCTTTTGGCTACTTTGAACGGTTATCAACCTATTAGGAATCATTTTGACCTTCTCCATGGCTTGGCAAACCAAATCAGGGCAAAGCAACTTGCCCTACCAAACCTCATACCACCGAATAAGAAAACGACACCTCCTACCATGCAACGCCTCAAAAGAGCTATATAAATGCTAGAATGGTAACTATTGTTATAGGAAAATTTAATAAAAGGCAAATGGTCATACCAACTACGACTATAATGAATCACATAAGCACACAACATACCTTCCAATGTATGAATGGTGTTCTCTGCTTGTATATCTTTTTGAGAGTGGAAAATAGTACTAAGGTACACCTTAGTCCTCAAAACATTCTTGAATAACCTATAAAAATAAGATGAGAACAAAGTACCATGATCCGAGAGAATAGAAATTGGAGTACCATGCAACTTTACAATTTATTTAAGTTACAATTTAGCATAATCCTCTGCCAAAACACAAGTCCTCACCAATAAGAAGTTATCGGACTTGGTCATTCTATCCACAATGATCCAAATAGAATGACATTAATTCTGAGACCTGGAAACACCATTAATAAATTTCATATTAAAGTGTCGAGAAATGCCCCGACCATAGCCTAAGAAAATATGAAATAAAATCTATGTCATAAGGAACCAAACATAAAATAAAGCCTTCTAAAGATGGACCCTCACCACTTCAAGTCAACTCACGAACTAACCACAAATACCTGATCACTGCCTCTGAAATATAAAAGTATGGCCAATTCTTGCATTGCTTAGGGATACAACATCTGAAGACAACTATTGATTGGAGCACTAACATGTAACTCATGAATAAGGGAACAAATTATTCCATGTGTAATAATTCATAACCAATCAAAACTCATGCTCACCATTAAATGCAAATACATGCATACATATATATATATATAACATGTCAGGGTAGGGAATAAGGCTTAACATAGATGTTTAAAAATATTAACCTGGACTGTGTAGCATAACCATCATATAATAGTACCCACGTACTATTGATCCCCAAACCTTACCGCCTGACTGGGCCCTATTGTGTGTAGCCACAGGAATTAGAGAATAATCTCATATATTTGAATACAGGACTCGAACTGCCCAATCATATATTATGGTGACTTAAGCACCCAATCATGTAATGTAAGAAGAGGGAATCAAACCTTTCAATCATATAATAATATGGACTTCAATCACTTGACCATAAGCATAAAAAGTGACTTTAATCCCAAGCCATATCAACCCCAGCAACAGCTAGGGTATTTCCAATAATGGATGACTTAAGATATCCACCTCCCACCGTTAGCTACACAACCTTCTGCTAAGCCCAATTAAGAGATTTAAGAGACATTTCTATTTTATTAAACTAGTTATGTATCAAGGCAACCCATTGGTATCGTTATGTCAAGTTAACATTCAAGATAATATCATCATGCCATTATCAATTATTTAGCCTACTAAGGCTCAAGCCTATCAACTCAAATGTCCTCCAAATAATTTACCATTTAGGACTTAAACCTATTTAACCAACTGAACCCCAAGGTTTTAATTCAAAATCTATCCATGGCCATCAAGGGCTTTCAAATAATGCATTTATACTCCATTATTCTTTTTATGTTAGTGTATTAGTACAAGAGATCAACTCTAACTATGTGACCAAATCATATTTATTGTCAATTCCACAAACAGGTTGACAGCACATTGTTTTCAAAACCATATATCAAGGAAAAATCATCAAATTGGGGTTTACACATGAATCCTTAGTTTATTCACCATTCTCATGGACCAAAAATATTTAAAATCAATAATAAAACTTGAATATTGACAAATAACCATGGAACAATCAATTTAATAACCAATCATATAAAAACCCCTCAACTATGTAAAAACCTACGTCAAAACCTTGCACTAATAATCAATTTATGCTATTGAGAAAATATAAATTCTAGAGAATACATACCTTAATTGTCAATACCTTGAAGAAAAAAACACCTTTAGGACCCAAGATGATCACCTTCTTGAACCAAAAATATTAATTGAAAAGGGAAATTTGAGAGAAAGGATTTTGGGAGTGAAGAAATAAACTTAGAGTCGTAAAAACTAATGATAATTTGTTTATATAGTGTATAAAGGTCATTCATATGTGAAATGAACCTATTGGCCCTCATACCCTTTTTATTAAACAAAGAAGTTGCAAAATAACATAAGTTTGTGGCACGTACTTTATCACAGAGGTCCAGCCTCAATGACATGGATCCTATTGTGGAGGCTAACCTCCATGACATAGACAATATCATGAAGTTTATCCTCTATGACATGAGTATATCACGGAGGCTCACTGCCTCTATGACATGAAACTACCCCGAACCCCATCCAAAAATTTTGAAACTCTTTTGGGTTACCCTTTTAACATCCTCACACAATATTTGAGTCAAAAATTAATATTTAAAGCATGGAAAGGCCAAAAATAAATTACAAAAATTTTGAGGGTGTTAAATATAACACGAGCATTATTCACTTATGTGACTAAAAAATTACTTATAAAATTGACAATGATAGGTGGACCTATGCTTAAGCGACCCAATGTCGCTTAAATAACCTTTGCTTAATTGACAACGTTTTTGCTTAAGAAACCATGGTGGAGGCACCAAGCTGGTTGCTTTACAAATCAAATGATTGCTTAAGAGATCATCACTTAAGCTACCTAATTATTGCTTAAGCGATCGCACCAGCTGATGCCAGGCACTATATTTTGAAAAGTCAAAATGGACTCTAATTTTGGGCACAAATGAATTATACTGCCATACCAAATTTAACATATCAGATACAAGTAAAAAATCAAAACTTTTGATGTGATCATTTGGACTAAATACGAAGTCCACACTTATATTCCTCAAAAAGAGTTGAAACTGCTTGGAACCTGACCTAAAGGTCCCTCTATCCTAGTGTTTCGGAGATGATGGGACAATCAAAATTCTCATTTGAGGTAATCTGCGCATAGTTTTGGTTTGAGACTTAATCCTAACTAGTAAAGCTCCAAAATCGGAAAATGGTCCTAAAACCTAAAAGAACTATTTGATAATTATATTAACAAAATTGATAAGTCTTAAATGACCTATGCCACTGTGGGAAGGATTCAAATACTGGAAATACATGAAAATTTAGGAAATGACCTAAAGGTTTATTACAAGTTTAGAATGCGTCAATATCTTAACTAATGGATGAACCGAAGGAGAAGTAAAACCATGACCAATTTTTTGCTAGTTTAAAGCTGCAATCCACTAGAAGAATGTTAACATTTTCACTTAACAAAAAGATAGTGTGCTTTGCTACTAGGGCTAGTTTGTAGATTCTTATAGAGGATCACACCTATTAGCATACATATCACAGAGGGTACATGAAGAAGTAACGTGATTTACGGGAAGAAATTGGTAGACTGAATGAAAAAGTGATGTAAAATTTGTGACTCGGTGTCTAATTTGCTATAAAGGTTAGACGGTTTTGTTTGGTATTTTGATGCATCCATAGTTGGGCTATGTTATATGTTGATATAGAATGTGAAGGTGATTTTCTACACCTCTAGACAACTATATTTTCTTGAGAAGAACTACCCTATTCATGACACAGATTTGGCCTCTATAGTTTTTACCTTAAAGATTTGGTAAAACTACTTGTATGGTGTTCTAAAGATGTCTTCACAAACAATAACACCTTTAAGTGTATATTCAATCAGGAGTAGATGGATCTTTGTCAGATGAGATGGCTTGAGCCTCTTAACGATTAAATCATGAGTGTGCTTTACTATTTGGGTAAGGCATGTGTGGTAGCTGATGATATTAGAATATTTCCATAAATGGTTTTTCCCACATAAGAAAGACAAAACAAAATTAGATATGCCTATTCATAGTCTTGCACAATTAGAAGTTTTTCTTATAGATTTATAGGACGATGGCATGATAGTTCTGGCATAACCTAATTTCTTATGTCTTGATGGCATCTACTATAACCCACCAGTAGGTAAGACAATTGGTAGTCCCAAATAGCTAGTAACGAACTACCAACTAAAATTAATGAAGCTAGCGGAGGAGTTATAATGAAAGACTAATATATATTTATAAGACAATCCCAAAAACTAGTAAAATCAGAATAAGAGCTTCTAATATAATAGGAATTCAAAGAGAAATACTAAAAAATATACTGATACAACCTATCTCTGATTACAATATTGAAATTAGTCTAGTCTATAAGAGGGAGAATAGTAGTACTCTAAACTTTAGAAGCTCATCCTAAATCTCCGATCCATAGTTGCTCGGCTTGATGAACACAATAATAGGGATAATCCATACTTTTATCTGCAGGCTACAAAAGTGTAGTAAGAGTACAAATCATGTGGTACTTTGTAGGAAGCTACTAGCTAAGATCCAAAGATAATGCAAATATAGATAACATACAAGTAGAATATAAACTACACACTAATAACCAGGAATCTACCCTAATAAAACTAAGGAGGCAATAAGGATAAACTATCGTATTCTATTCATACTTAGGAACCTAAGAAATATTTCATATATCCCTGGTCAATATAAAAATAAAGAGTAGAAGATGTTGATGTGGTTGTGTAACAGTTCAAGAAATGGATATACGACATCAATAAACTATGTAAGATAGGATATACAATAATAGCATATCTATATAAATACATATATATATATATATAAGTATATATATAACCAAGACTAACTCAAGGTACAACCTAAGGAAGTCATTCCAGCTTCTTATGTTCTCCTAATAACAGTAGGAACTAGTACTAGCATAATCAAGGCCTTTAACCATAATATCGAACCATGAGATAATTATCCATAATACAATTGAAATTAGAGAAAGGAATCAGAATCATACCGTTAATCTCAGTACCAGTCCAATAATCAACTAGCCATGGTCTAACCTTAATAAAAACAATACAACAATTGGATAGGATGGAAAAACAATACCTAAATTAGGCCCCTCAACACAGAAGGCTCAATCAGCACACAACACTCAGCAAGCTTCATTTAGAACCTACACTTATACAACCTTCATAAGTATAATAGCTATTGCAAACAAAAAATATACTGCTGATAGTCAATGTGTATGTGTAACTCCCCAAGAGTACACCCTAGGAGTCACATGGTACTTACAGTCTCGAGGGACCCCAAATTAATCCATGAGCTGGTAACTATTGTGAGCACTAACTAAAGCTAATAACAAAAGATCTTGTGCAAAAAAAAATAGATATAATGACATAAGGTTTTTATGTCATAGTTTTGATAACGTCTGCAAAATAATATAGATAATACTAATAAAATGTATGATAATGATAACTGAAAATTTAAGACTGACGAACTATCTGTACTAGTCTGAAAAGCCTCTATTGGCTAACTATGGAGCTGATGAAACAAACCCCCAACTAACTCGGACTAAAGAAAAAAATATTGAAACTAATGAAATAGATAAGATAAATAAAACATGTCCTCAAAATATAAGGACTCACCACTACTACATCTGATAATCTGAAAAGTCTATGCATGATTCGAGAAATGAGTGTCCGAACCTATGATATCATACATTATAGCACAAGAAACGAGTATGTAATTAGTACTTTAAATTTATTAGTATTCTAAATGAGGTGGGCTGATAAGCATAGATTTATGTGCAGGAGTAATAACTTACTGAATGAATAGCATGAAGTACATAATAGAATGCATGAAATCTGTAAATACTAAGAATGCATGACCAAGTATAAAATATTTTCTGAATATAATTTGTAAACTTAAATACTGAGTACTGAAAAATGAATAACTGATATCTGTATGCTATGGTCAAGTAAAATTGAAATAAATTACTTAGTTGATGACTGGACTAAGATTGTAGGAGCCATGATCTAACGGACATGCCCCAATGAACAATTTAGGGTCCAACCTGTGACCCTAGTGTGAAGGGTGTCAATACCATGTCGTGGGTGCTAACACTGGCTGTGTAGATCCACTAATGTACTATCCCAAAGGATTAAGGGTGTCAAGCATAAACTGATAGATGACTCCTAAGAGGTCATCAAGCCTAAACTAACAGATGAATCCTCAAATCCAACGCTAGCTATAGGGACTGCTACTATTTACGCTGCCTATATGATGGGGAGCCACCATACCTGTACTTGCTCGTTGCTAAATCCTAGTCCCAACTGAACTGACTTAAAATACTGAACTGTTCTTTGTTTAACAAATCATGATAACTGACTGAACTGATACTGCTAATAACATGTCTAAAAGTATTCTGAAGATACCAAGGCTAAATAAACAACTAACTTTTTAGGTATTCACAACTCCCATGACTCAATAGCAATAATAGAAAGATAGTACTAAAACTTTGGGGACATAATATGAAAGAATTTATTAAAAATTCATTCTTATAGACATTTTAACTAACACTTAATATGCATAGTGTAATCTAAACATGGAAATAGTTTAAATCTTGTAGTTATAGAATGATTTCAACATCAACATCACTAATTATGGTTTAAATCAGCAAATAACATAATTCAAACTTGTGGTGTTTAATAACAACAACAATTTCATATAAACATCGTATAGAATCAACATTCATGGGGATTACTGGTTAAAAATCATAATAACTTGTAAAAATCATAACTTTGAATTTAAAATTGGATACTTGGACTCCATTAGTGGAAGGAAACCATGGATGAACACTTAACATACCTTGATTAAAGAATTCTTGAAAGTTCTTGAATTCAAGACCTTGAATTTGAATTATCTTTAAAAAATGGTGAATTTTTTAGATTCTTGGAGTTAAACGTTGAATCCTAGGGATTTCATCGAGATTAAATTGATGAAAAATCAATAAAATATTCTTAGGATAGGTTAAATCCTTTGTTTGCATGATTTGGGGGCTATGGGAAAAGACCAAACTAACCTTGGGAACTAAAACTTGGAACTGAACTAAAACTCCCTATTTTGACCATTAGCATGATTCGGAGCTTATCATGTTGCACAACTGGAAAAGGACAATCCCCAGTTTGCACAATGCCATGATGCGGTGCTATCGCGTTGTGCTACTGGAAATGGACAATCCTTATTTGGCACCTTAGCGAGACATGGCACAATTGCGGTGCCTCACTGAATGTGAATTTGATCCTTGGGGCAATGCGGTGCCCATCACGATGACACACTAAAAAAGTCAAATATAATTTTGGTCACCACCGCAATGCAGCCTAATCACGATAGGCTAATGGCTTTCATTAAAAGTGCAACAACTTCTCACTTGAGTATTGGATTTGGCAAAATTGGTATCGTTGGAAAGCTAATTCAATTTTCTATCATTTTTGTGGGTTTTAAGATGGAAAATTCTCTGTAGAATAAAAGTAATCTTGATTGAAGTTGACTATAGCAACATTCTTCCAAAAAACTCAATTAGTAAGGAATATTTTGATCCGTCTAATAGCCAGGAGTTGTTTGAGGCATTAAGATAAATCAAATTCACTCATAAATTGGCAAAGAATTATAATGTACTTTGTATGAGCTTGGAACATGGCTCTAATATTGGGTTGATTTTTGGCGTATTACAATATCTCCCCCTTGGGAATATTTGTCCTTGAATGAGATTAATTAAGCTGAAAGCACAGAGGAATTGAGATTACATGTTTAATATACGTGATGAAATCATGATTACATGACTGACTCTTGAAAATGACAGATGACTGAACGGGTTCTGTGAATGCCTTACTAATATGAGAATAATATTATGTTAAAACTGAGCATGGAAAAGAGATTTCTAAGAAGATTGTTACGTTAAGATGAATCTGAGGTTGCGGACAAAAGATGAGGGTATGTGGTCCGTATATTTGCTTCTTCTTAATAAGTGGCTCCCTTAACGGACTGATTCCACCAAAGAACCTTAACTAGGGGAACTTCATTGTTACTTAATGTACGAGTTTGTCAATCGAGAATCTCGACTGGAATTTCTTTGTAAGAAAGGCTATTCTGAATATCTACGCTTTATAACGGAACAACTACAGCTGGGTCACCAATACACTTCTTCAACAAAGAGATATGAAATATTGGGTGCACTGATGCTAAGTCCATAGGCAACTCAAGCTTATAAGCCTCCTTACCAAAAGGGCTCAAAATAATGTTAGGGCCGACATAACGTGAACTAAGCCTCCCCTTCTTACCAAACCTCTTTACCCCTTTCATGGAAGAGATTTTTAGATATACAAAATCTCCAATCTCAAACTTAAGATCGTTTTTCCTCACATCTGCATAATATTTTTTTCGGATTTGGGTTTTCTTAAGCCTTTTCTAGATTAGCAAAACTTTCTTCAAAGCATCAAAAAGCAAGTCATGCCCTATCAAAGTAGTATTACTTACCTCAAACCAACCAATCAAAGATCTACACCTCCTTCCATATGGAGCCTCAAACAGAGCCATCTGAACACTTAAATGATAGTTGTTATTATACACAAATTCAATCAGAGACAAGTAGTCATCCCAACTGCCCTTAAAGTGAATTACTCGTGCTCTTATTATGTCCTCAAGGATCTGAATGGTTCTCTCTGCCTGACCATCTATCTGAGGGGGGAAAGTTGTACTGGGGTGAACATGGGTACCAAGACTCTTCTAAAAATCTTTCCAAAAGTGAGAGGTAAATTGAGTAATTCTATCTGAGATGATAGAAATTGAACACCATGAAACCTAACAAACTTTCTAATATAGAGCCTTGCATAGTCCTTAACTAAATCAAAAGTATGGGCAGGTAAGAAATGGGCTGATTTGGTCATCCTGTCCATAATGACTCAATTCAAATCATGCTGATGATGGGTATGAGGCAAACCTATCACAAAATAAATGTTCACTACTTCCCAATACCAAGTAGGAATACTGAAATCCAGCATAGACAAACTAGGCTTCTGATGTTCAATCTTAACCTACTTATAAGTAGAGAACTTAGCTACAAACTCTGTAATATCCCTCTTCATCCCACTCAACCAATAGATTTCCCATACATTGCGGTACAACTTTAAAGCCCCTAGATAAATTGAGTAACGTACACTATGCGCTTCTACAGGAACTTGTTGTCTCACCTCATCAACTTATGGCACACATAATTTACCCTGCCAACGCAATACAACATCTCCCCCTTGGAAGAAAACCTCAACTTTTTGATCTTTGGTTGACTCCTTCAACTTCACTAGACTAGGATCCCTATCCTACTTTTCATTCACTTCCACAACCAAAAAAGATTCCAAACTACTCTAAACCCAAATGCAACCCTCAGGTGAATAAACCAAACAAATACCTAACATGTCTAGCTGATGATCTTCCTAAACTAACTTCATCATATCATCGTCAACATGAGCAACACTACCCATAGACAATCTACTTAGGGCATCTACCACTACATTGGCCTTGCCTATGGTAAAAAACACTCATTTCATAATCTTTCAACAATTCAAATCATCTCTTCTGATACATATTCAAATCCTTCTACAAAACACATACTATAAGCTTTTGTGATCTATGAACACATCAATATGCACTCTATACAAATAGTGCCTCTAAATCTTTTAGGCTAACACAACAACCGCTAGTTCTAGATTATGGGTTTGGTAATTCTTTTCATGGGGCTTAAATTGTCTAGAGGCATAGGCCACTACCTTACCCGTCTGCATCAAAACACACTCAAAATTGACTCTGGAAGCATCACATTACACAATGAATCTGTCTGAAGCATATTGTAACATCAAAATTAGGATTGTGGTGAGTCAGTCTTTAACTCTTGAAAAATCTTCTCTCAAGAATCTTACCAGCAAAACTTAACTTTCTTCTGAGTCACTCTGGACATGGGGGACGTAATAGATGAAAACCCTTCAATAAACAACCAGAAATAGCCAATCAAACCTAATAAATTCTAGATATCTGATATAGAGATAGGTCTAGGCCAATTTCTCACCTCTTTGTTTTTTTGAGGATCAACTCTAATGTCATCACCAAAAACAATATGGCAAAGAAAAGCTACCGGTCATAGCAAAAATTTCCATTACTGAATTTAGAGAACAACTAATAGGCTCTAAGAGTCTGCAATACTATTCCGAGGTGGTTTGCATGATCATTTTCATTATAGGAATAGACAAAAATGTCATCAATTAAGACTATGACGAATATGTACAGGTACTGCTTGAAAACTAGGTTTATCAAATCCATAAAGGCTGCTGGGGCATTTGTGAGACCAAAGGACATAACTAGAAACTCGATGTGACCATACCGAGTTTTATAAGCTATTTTCAGAATCTCACACTCTCTTACTCTAAGATGATAATAGCCAAATCTATGGTCTATCTTAGAAAAATAATTGGAACGTAGGGGTTGGTTGAACAAATCATCAATTATGGGAAGTGGGTATTTGTTCTTATTTGTTAATAATTTCAACTGACGTTAGTCAATAAATATTCTAAGAGAACTGTATTTCTTATGCAAGAATAGGACTAGTGTGCCCCACAAGGAAATGTTGGGCCATATGAATTCCTTATCTAGGAGTTCAGCTGGAGCCATTCTATATGGCGTAATAGAGATAAGTTGGGTATCTAAAAGAACATCTATTCCAAAGTTAATTTCCCTTTTGGGAAGAACTTCAAAAAGATCTTCAGGGAACACATCTAAAATTCCTTCACCAATAAAACTGACTCAAGATTTGGAGTCTAAGAATTAGTGTCCTTGACTCAAAAGATTATAAATACACCCCTTGGATATCATTTTCCTTGCTCTAAGGTATGAAACATACTAACACCTAAGTATGGTAGTACTGCCCCTTCATTCAAGAATTGGTTTATTTGGAGACTGGAAATGAACTACTCTTTTTCTATAATCAATGGAAGCATGGCATGAGTGGAGCAAATCCATGCTGAGATTGAGGTCAAAATCTGTTATCATTAAGTCCACGATCAACTGAAGTAACTTTCTGAGACACTGTAATCGGGCAATTTCTATATACCAACCAAGCTATGATAGACTTGACTACGGGGGTAGACAATGAGAAAGGCTCTACTAAGATTTTTGGACTGACTAAAAAAATGATGGCTATATAAGGGGTTACAACAGAAAGAGAAGCTCTAGGGTCTAGTAAAGCATAAACATGCAAATAAAAGACTTGTAACATACCAGTATCTATGTTAGAAGAAATTTAATGATCCTGTTGAGACTTAAGTACTTAAAGCCTGTTCTGACGCTGACCACTAGTAGTACTGGAGGTAGTGCTCTACTGAGTCAAGCGTTCAGTTGGAATTGATGACTGATGGGACTAGGCTTGTTGGCGTAAATCCCTTTTTTTCAGAGAAAATACCTGACACTCCTGAATCCGATGGCCTGGAATGCCACACCCAAAGCATACATCACTACAAGCTCTACACTCACCCTGATGGTTTCTACCACATTTCTAGCAAAGATGATTTGTATGACTACTATTTACACTTCCTTGGGACTTAGAGCCTGGTACTCTATCCCTATTATCATCTCTGAACCTTGGCACAGGGTACTAGCTAAAGATAGAGCAGGAGTTAATGATTTTTATTAGAACTGAGTCAGGTTACCACCTTCTAACTTTGGCTGAGTAAAATTATAGCTTCCTGTTCTAGCCCTCTTATTCTCTCTCTTCTTATCTTTAAGCTTCCGCTCCTTAACCTGTTAAGCATGGAACATAAGCCTAAATATGTTGATATCTTTATTTAATATCGCAGTCGTATACTTCTTGACTATACTGTCAGATACCATAGAAACAGACTTGCTCTTTCTAGATCTGTTATCAGCCACCACATGAGGAGCATACCTATCTAGCTGAGTAAACATAAGGTAATACTCCTACACACTCATGCTGCTGTGCCTTAAGTTGATAAACTCTAACACTTTGGCTTCCCCTACCTCCAATAGGAAGAATCTATCTAATAATGCTGTAGTAAACTCCTCCCATCTATAGGCCTTGTAAATGTGCCTCTATCCCTTTTCCACTGCTTAAACTAGGTCTTGTCAATATCTTGCAGTTGATAAGCACCAATTCAGCACTCTCACTTAATGTCACCTGCATAATGTTTGTTACATTCTTGACCATGTATATGAATTCTTGTGGATACTCTTCAGATTTAGATCCCAAGAATAGATGAGCTTTCATTCGGGTAAAGTCCTAAATCCTAGCTGCGATAGTATTGGCCACTAAGTTGGTTGGAAGAATGGATAGCTGAATGTTCTGAGTATCTAAAGAGTATTCCAGTGTAGTGAATGCAACACTGATCACTGCATGAGAAACATGTTCATTCAGGGTATCTTCCTGAAGGGCAGAGGTGCTGGCTTGGTCACATTTCTTCTTTTGTTTGTCTTTCTAGGAGTTATGTTTTACAACGAGAAGGGAGAAAAAATTAGACAAAGAGTATAACATTAGCTCATGCTTAATTGCATGACATGAACATGGAAAAAAGGGAAACTTTTCCTAAACCGCCTCGTAGCCCCTGTTCCATGACTGTGGCGCGCTTCACAACCATGCGTAAGAGTCTATTTGATGCAACATTCATACTTCCAAGGATCTTTTAAATATTAGGCTCGAATATAAAATTTGTAACTCCTCGAGGGTACACCCTGGGCATCACATGGTGCTTACAGTCTTGAGGGACCACAAGCTAACCCATGAGCTGGTACCTACTGTGAGAACTGAATAAAGCTGATAAGGAAAGATAATGTGCAAAAAATAATGTATATGATGCCATAAGGTTTTTAATTCATAGTTCTGATAAAGTCTACAAAACAATGCTAATAATAATGATAAAACACCTGACAATGATAACTGAAAAATAAAAAATGACTAACTGTCTATACTAGTCTAAAAAGCCTCTACTAACTAACTGTGGAGCTGATAGGATAAACCCCTACCTAACTTCAACTGAATAGGAAAATACTAAAGATTATGAAATAGCTAAGATAAATAAACCATAACCTTAAAATATGAGGATTCACCACTGCTACGTCTGATAATTTGGAAAGTCTAAGCGTGATTTGATAACTGAGCATTCAAACCTATTAAATGGTACATCATAACACAAGAAGTGAGTATGCGATCAGTACATTGAATGTACTGGAATGCTAAATTATATAGGTTGATATTCATGGTTTCATGTATAGGAGTAAAGACTTACTGAATAAATAGCATAAAGTACTAGATAGAATGCACAAAATCTGTAGATAATGAGAATACATGACCAAGCATAAAATGTGTTCTAAATATAATCTGTAAACTGAAATACTGAGTAATGATAAATGAATAACTAATATATGTATGCTATGGTAAAGCAAAACTAAAATTGAATTACTGAGCTGATGAGTGGACTGAGACTGTGGGAGCTATTATCTAACTGACATGCCCCAATAAGCAATTTGTGGTCAAACCAATGACCCCAGTTGGAAGGGTGCCTATATCATGCCATGGATACTAACACTTGTTGACCCCTAAACTGACAGGTGACCCTTGGGAGGTAATCAATCCTATACTAATGGGTGACTCCTTAAATTTTACATTGGGTACGTAGTTCTGGAATACAGGGACTGCCACTAAAACCTCTACCTATCTGACAGGGAAGCCGCCATCCCTGCACTCGCTCGGTGCTAAATCCTACTCCAACTGAACTAACTTGGAATACTAAACTATTCTAAGTTTAACTGATCATGATGACTAACTAAATTGATACTGCTCATAACAAGTCTGAAACTATTCTCCAGATACCGAGGCTAAATAAACAACTATGCTTTTGGGTATTCACAACCCCCAGGACTCGATAGGAATAATAGAAAAATAGTACTAAAACTTTGGGTATATAATTAGAAATCATTTATTCAAAATTCATTCTTGTGGACATTTTATCAAACACTTGATATGCATAGTGTAAGCTAAATATAGGAATAGTTTAAAGCTTTTAGTAATAGCATGATTTCAACATCAACATCACTAATTATGGTTTAAATCTGCAAATAACATTATTCAAATGTATGGGGTTTAATAACAACAACAATTTCATGTAAACACGGTATAAAAATAAAGATTCATGGGAATTCATGGTTAAAAATCATAATAACTTATAAAAATCATTACTTAGAATTTAAAATTGGGTACTCAGACTCCATGCATAGAAGGGACCCATGGATGAACACTTAACATACCTTTATTGGAGAATTCTTGAAAGTTCTTGAATTAGGGATCTTGAATTTGAATTATCTTCGAAAAGAATAGAGAATGTAGGAGTTTGTAGATGTTAAACGTCGAAGCCTAGGTATTTCTTGGAAAGTAAATTGTTGAAAAATCAATATAATATGCTTAGGATAGGTTAAATCCTTTGTTTACACAATTTGGGGGCTATGGGAAAAGAGCAAACTAACCTTGGGAATTAAATCTCTGAATTGGATTGAAAATCCTGATTTTGATCTTCGACATGACACGGTGCTTATCGTGTTGCGCCATTGGAAGAGGACAATCCCCATTATGCCCAATGGCATGATGTAGCGCTATTGTGGTGCCCCACTGAATATGAATTTTATACTTGGCAGATGCGATTTCCGACATGATAACACACTGGAAAAGAAAGTACGTGATTTTTGCCATGTCGCAACACGACCAAATCGTGATGAACTACTACCTTTCATTAAAAGTGTCATAAATTCTCACCCGAGTATTGGATTTGGGCAAAATTGGTATGCTAGAAAGATAATTAAATTTCCAATCACTTTGTGGGTCTTGATCTAGAAAAATCTCAGTATAATAAAAGATAAGCTCGTTTGAAGTTGACTATAGAAACATTCTTCTCAAAAACTCAATCGTTAAGGAATATTTTGATCCGTCTAATAGCAGGTAGTTAGTCGAGGCATTAAGATACATTAAACTCAATCATCAAACTTACAATGAATTATAATGTACTTTGCATGAGCTTGAAACATGTTTCTAACATTGGTTGGATTTTTAGGGTATTGCAGTACGCAAGAAAGAAGACAAAGTAAATCAATAATGTCATAACTAATCCATGTCCCATAATGTAACCTATTTGATACACCTCCTCCATCTTGAAAACTCTCAAAGGAGAACCTACAACATGATTGAGATACAAATTGATCCTCCAGACGTATTATCCACCATGATTTTATTTATTTGATCCAAATCCCGGTAGTAGAATTGGAGAAGCATCTTCTCTGGGATCTCGTAGTTGGGACATTACATAAGCTTTCCATTAAATCTTTCCTATACCTAATATAGAGGATCTCTATTCAATTCACAAAAGTGTGTGACTTCATCACGCAATTGCACTATCTTTGATGGTGGGAAGTATCAATCTATGTCAGTAATGGTAAGTTCGTCTCATGATGTATTGACCTAGTGGGAAGAGATCATAGAGAAAATACAACCTCATCCATTAGAGAAAATGGAATAAGACACGACTGTATTAAATCTTATGAGATGTGAGCAATGTCAAAGGGTGCACACACTTCCACAAAATTCTTTAAGTGCAAATTTGGGTCTTCATGAGATTGATCCCCAAAGAGACCTTTCATTTGAGTCATGTGCAAGATAACATACGTGACATGGAATAACCAATTCGCTTGATTAGGTTGGATACAGATTTCAATCACACGTCCAACATAATGGAATTTCTCCTCATCATCAAGGGGCCCATCAAAGGTCCAGGCTGGTAACGCTGATCCTACATATCAATTTTAGTGCAAGGTAATCATTGTCAATATAATTACCCAACTTTGAGTCAAGTTTAAATTCATGAGAAATAATGTGAGTAGAGATTAAATAAGTTAGAAATTAAGGTTAATTACTAAATTAAAATATCTTATACAAATCTTTTGGGGGATTTGAATGTTTCCGAAAGTGTAAGACAATTCTTGGGACTCTAAAGGGATAATTCGAGACTAAGAATAGTTAAAGTATAATCAATTAGGAATAGATATTAGGGCTATGCTTTACTAGAGATAACTAGTATGTGGGTACATGAAAATCAAATTCAAACTTTAGTTAAAGCATGCTTTAGTATGCTGTGTTAGGGATTTTGATACGAGTCTTTCAACAAAGAATCAAACTATCACCCATAGATTATTTTGAACAACTCGGGGGTGTGATCAACCAATCATTACAAAGACTTAATTGGGAATCCCTAGTTCTAGGATGATGCCTAAGATATAGCGATTCCACATTTTATCCTTATTTTTAAGACTATAAAAAGGGAATAACCATTATCTATCTTATTGTTCAAAAATGCTCATGTCGTATACTTCCCTCTTTCAAGGATGATGTAGGATCTAGACTACCCATATCCCTCTTTCAAGGATGATGTGGGGTTTAGGTAAATGAGGCTTTCACCAACAAATTACATTTTATAATAAAAAAATTGTGAAACCCAACAATAATAACTTAAAATTAAAGCTAATAATCACAACCCATACACACTTGTATCTAATTCAAATATAATCCCAACAGGAATAACTAGAAACTTATAAAGATAATAAACAAAAAAATTCCATCGATTTGATTCATGAAAAATAAAGAGAATGCAAACCACGCTTTAATTCCAATCAATCTTCAATGAAAATTTTCTCATCTTTCACATAGGAGTTACTCTAATGTAATCTTAGCTCAAGGTTAGTACAATGTTTTGCTCCAATCTTCGAAGAGATTAGTTAAAAAGTGAAGATAAAAGATAGGATAAAGATGGCAAAAAATGAGCTACAAACCCTTATTTAAGCCCCAATTTCACATTTTTAAAATATTACAAAAATGCCCTTGAAACATTTTCGCTCTATTGCGATCGCCACCTCGTCACCGCGTTTGCGACTCCTACGATCACAGTAGTCATATTGCGATCGCCCTCCTATTAATTTTTTTATTGGTTGTGATCGCAACCCTCAGGCCATGATCATGGTAACTGAGGGTCAATTTTTAGGCTTGATTTCATGCATTCTGCTCTTTTCTTTCACATTTTACCTCTTTTGACTTGAATGACTTGCTCATCTTCCCTTTACAATCTTTCCTACCCAAATCAGCATTAAGTTAGCTATTAACACAAAATCAATGGAAAACCATGGTAATTCAGGCTTAAAAGGTGATTAAAAATCCTCAAATTAACAACTTATCAACACCCCCAAACTTAAACAAATGCTTGTCCTGAAGCAACTAAGAACTGTTCAATGAGATTGGGTATTCAACTCAAATCCACCTAAAGGAAAGTTATACTAAAGGAACTAGCTAAAAAATCTCTATAAAGACTTTCAAGTATGTCATGGCAACAAGTGAACCCAAATTTTTCAATCAGTACATCTTTATGAAGCGAGGATGTGAGTTTATATCACATGAACCTTCAAAATCAAAAAAGTATCATAAAAGGAGACAAAAAATCTTCAAAGATTGTCTCAATATTCACAATGCAACTTACTTAACCCATTTACCCAAACCAATATTGAGACTTCACCCTCTACCCTAGAGTATCGATGCCACTCACAAGCAAGAGTTAGCTCTACACATACAAAAGACATTGAAATTTCTATAGTATATTAAATAATGAAAGAATTAACACTCAATCTCACAAAGAAATTTAAGTACAATGAGTAGAAACATAGCCTTTCCCTATGTGTTTTTCGCCATTAATGTAGACTTCTAAAGTTTGGAATCACCAAGGTGTTATAGGTCAAGTTGAAGGTTCAAGGAGGGGGAAGGAATATAAATGGATCAAGTGACTAAAATATCTCCTTCAATACAATTCCTCAATCCCCTCTACCCTAATATTTTCAAGCGATTCACCTTATTCCCTTCAAATAATTTTTCATATTTCCCTACATTTTTTATTAGCATTTATAAAACAATTCAAAGGAACAATTTTCCTTCTTCATTTCATTGGTTTTTTCAAGAGACATTCTAACATTAAGAGCTTCTTAGCCTCCTCATTTGGCTCTTTTCTCTTCACTTTCTATGGGATAGACTATAAAACATTACCATTAAGTATGTTTCTTGTCTCTTAAGTACATGATTTGAAGACCATACACACATATTTCTTGGGTTATCTTAGTACATCACATTAATCACCCCAAACTCTGAGTTTGAACCATCTTTACATTATTCTCCTGAGTACACAAACCCCCCAAACTGAGGCTTTCTCCTACATTTCATTACACTGAGACATTCGATGCATCAAAGTAGGTAAAGTGACAAAACAACTATTTTAAAAAGGGTTAGGTGTTTTAGCAAGGTTATCATTACAAATAGAAATAAAAATGGGCAAAAAGACTCAAAGGGGCTAACTAGGGAACGATGTTAAGTATGAAATTCAGCTATGTGATGAGTAAAAAATGGCCTTGATTTATTCTCCAAGCCAAGCTTATCTAGACTTTTTCTTAGAACACACTCGGCGCAAGTTCTACACTAAACACATGTACAATAATTATTAAAATATTTCACAACACATGGAATCATACTCATAGAGCAAAAACTTAATCTCCTAACCAATTTGTGCAATTTTAGCTTAATAAGTTACTCTAAGTCAAGGACTCATCCTTTTAAAGAAAGAGCCAAAAATTGAATTTAATTCGATCATTCAAAAGAAAGCTCAGAAACATCCTTGATCATTTTAAAAAAGAAAACTATATGTGTTTTGTTTTTTTTCTCAAAATCATTTCATTTCTTGCCAATGGCATTTCAAAAGTATTTTTGAAATTTTTCATCTTCCTAAACAATTACAGAAAAACTTAGATGAATGAAAAGTGACATTATCATTACACTCCATGAGATTCTTTCTTCAAAACTTCACATATTGTCCCTTTAGATCATAGAAGACTCATGGCACCAATATAATCACAAACGACACTATACCCTTAAAAATAGTATCACACAATCTATCATAGGGGAAGGCAAGCATTCATGTCTCTCAGGTCACTTAGGCTTCACTTGGATATGCTATGATAAGCACCCTAATTGATCAAACCATGGAGACAACATATATCAATAACTTCAACAAAAAACCACCGGTGATCCTAGTTTTATGAGCAATTGGAGTCAAAGCTATACTCAAAAATGATTAAAAAAAGCCCCAAGAATGTTTACACTAACCTTTACAAACTTATAAGGCACTTCTCTCTTATTGACATTTTAACAAACATGTGGTGTGCATGAAAAGTATGAGCTTGACTAGATAAAATAACAACAAATGTGAACAAGCTCAATGCACCAATTCATAACCAAACACACCACTTGTAATCATACTAACCAAATTAAATCACCCACCACTCAATTAAGTAAATAGACCTCAAGTTGATATTTCATCAAACACAATGTGTGCACTAGTGTATGGAAACACAAATTTTGCAATTTAGCATTTGAGACAAGGCACACATTAAAAATCTTCAACCCTACAACCACATTCTACCAAATTACGCTCCAATGAATTATATTCTACCAAATTTACCAGAACCACATTAAAATTTAATTATTTGTATTTTAAATATCATAACTTATAAGTTTAATAAAGTAAAAAAATTGATGAAAAGAAATAACAACATACTTATCCGGGGTATCATTCTTCATTTACCCATTCTAACTTGTGGTAACACCAACAAACACCAAAAAATAAGATAAAAATTTAACCAAAATATTAGAATACATCAAGAAAAATTCCTTGGGCTGCCTCCCAAGAATTGCCTTTGTTAAAGTCGCGGCATAACATCTTTTGACTATCATCTAGCTATCATTTAAAAGATTTAAACCTATAGCCCAATTTTAGATTAATACATCTTTGAAAAACGTTGGGCAAAGGTGAGGACACAATGAAAAATTTTCTATGTCTCCATTTTGGAGACACGAATATTTTACCCAACTTCACATCAAACTTCCTAGTTCTCATGAAGAATTCTCTTGTTATACATCAAATTTTGCATTTTTGGCCTTCCAATGAGGGGCTTCATTTTGCCCTATTGGAATGACAAACTCAAAAATGTAGGGATTTTCCTCCTTATCTCCAAAATTCATCATATGCTTGGGTGGTTCAACTTTCATAACTTCCACCAAGCATAATGTTGAAATGTGGTTCGACTGAGCCCTTCTTTATAATTTCAAAGTGTATCCTTCTTGATATTACTACTCCAAAATAGGCTAGAGCCTTCACAAAGGATTTTCTTGGCTTCTTCTTTTAACTCTAGTACCATTTCCTTGATTTTAGCATCTTTAACTATCTTAGGTTCGATTGGTCGGTAAATTTAAAAGAATTCTTCAACATTGAGCTTATTTGGAAGACTGGGCTTCTATTTAAATGCCTCATTGGATTATGTAAGTCACACATATCCTCCTCCATTGTAGTTGCCCGATCAAAAAAAGTTTGAAGCATTTCTTTAGAACTATTGTACCCGACATATTATTATTCCTTTATTTCATCATGAGACCTATCAAAATCATTAGAAGAACTAGCATTTGGGTTAGCATAAAAATGGGAGGGGCATTTGGATAATCACTCCAATGTCCATTCCCACTACCACACAAAGAACAATCACTCTCCTAATAGAATCGAGAAGGTTCACACATATCTTTATGAGGAGCATATCTAAAATCTAGTAGAAATTGGGGTCCATCACAGTATGGACTTAGATCATCCAGATAGAATTTCCAACCACCAAAATTATATTTGTCCCAAGATACCATAGTGACAAGAATAGAAAAATAGAAATCTACCTAACACAAGAAACAAAGGATAATCACAAATAAATATTTACAAGTTTGAATCCAATCAACTAGGCTAAAATTTTAAAATAACTCAATACGCCAAATTGTTCCCCGACAACGGCACCATTTTTTTGTAACACTAAACTTAAACATCAATATAAGTGCAAGATGATCATTGTCAATATAATTACCCAACATTAAGTCATGGTCTAATCCACGAGGAACAATGTGATTGGCAATTAAATAAGTTTAAAATTAAGGTTACTTGCAAAATTCAAATATACTATATAAATATTTTGGGTAATTTTGAATATCTCCAAAAGTTTAAGAAAAATCTTGGGCTTCTAAAGGACTTATTTGAAATTAAGAACAATTATAGTTTAATCAATTAAGAACAAATCTTAGGGCTATGCTTCAATAGAGGCAACTAGGGTGTGGGTACATGAAAATCAACCTTAAATTTTAACTAAGGCCTTCTTGCGTAGGCTCAGTTAAGGATTTTGATACTAGTCTTTCAACAAAGCATCAAACTATCACCCTCCAATTCTTTCAAATACCTCATGGGTGTTACGAACCAATCATCACAAAGCCTCGATTGGGCATCCCTATTTCTAGGATGATGTCAAAGATGTAGCTATTCCACATCTTATCATTTTCTCTAGACAATTAAAAGGGAATCACTATTATCTTTAGTATTTTTCATAAATGCTAATGTCACCTATATCCCTCTTTGAAGGATGATGTATGATTTAGACTACCTACTTCACTCTTTCAAGGATGATGTGGGGTTTAGGGAAATGTGGTTTTCACCAACAAATTCCATTTTATAGTCAAACAGTTGTGAAACCCAACAACATTAACTAAGAATTAAAGCTAATAGTCACAACCTATACACATTTGCACCCTATTCAAACTTAACCCCAAGAGGAAAAACTAGCAACTCACAAATATATTAAATAAAAATATATCAAAATCTCTATCAATTTGATTCTTGAAAAATAAAGAAAATGCAAACCACATTATAAATTCCACTGAATCTTCAATAAAAATTGGCTAATCCTTCCCTTAGGAGTTACTCTAATGTAAACTTAATTCAAGTTTATTACAAACTTTTGCTCGAAGCTCCCAAGATATGGTATAAAAAATAAAGATCAAAGATAGGATAAAGATGGTGAAAAATGAGATTAAAACCTTATTTAATCTCCAATTCATCATTTTTCAAGTATTACAAATATACCCTTGAAACCTTTCTGCTCTACCGCAAATCACTATCTTTTCACCGTGTTTGCAACCTCCACGATCGTGGTAGTTATATTGCGATTGCCATTCGATTGACTGGTCATGATTGCAACCCTCAGACCATAATCGTGGTAACTGAGGGTCAATTGTCAGGCTTCATTTCTATCAGTTGAATCTTTTGTTTCACATCTAACCTTTTTTTGACTTGAATGACTTACTCATCTTCCCTTTTCTACTTGACGACTTATAACCGACATTACTTCCATGATCACTCATTGTCTCGTTGACTCAATTGAAGTCACTTAAAAAGAAACAAAAATAACAACCAAAATAAATTAGAACCACTATAGTGAAACCCAAAGCTCCTATCAACACAGCATAAGCAAAAACTACGTTCACTCTCCAGCAATGGCATAATGTTGATCACGCTCAACTTAGTCCATAATTTATGAGAAGGAAATTATTGTCAAATATAATAACCCAAACGTGATTCAGGGTCAAATCCTAGAGGAGTGAATCTCGTATTCAAATCTTATGGGTGTTGAAAGCATCTAAGTATATACCCATAGTATAAACAAAATGAAATACATAAATTAATGGGGGGGTGGTTTTGAAAGTTTTTTTATCAAAATCTACTCAAATAACAGATTAAGGGAAACAAATGTTGATAAGATTTCACAATGAGACAAAGTCTTGGGATTATGTCTTCCTCGGGGAAAATCGTGCATGGATTCATGATAATTAGATGCAAATGCTAGTTAATGACTATAAGGGTAGGCTAGGTTAGGGGTTTTGATGCTAGTTTTTCAATAAAGAACAAAAAATATCACCTATGGAACATTTTGGATACTTCATAGGTATGGCGAATAGATCCATGCAAAACCTCAATTGGGCATCCCTTTTTTTAGGAAGATTCCCATGACCTAGAAAATTCTCAATCTACCTTTATTTCTTAGATAATAAAAAGGCAATAAGCTACATCTAACTATTATTCACTAATAACTTTTCACCCATATCTATCTTTAACGATGATAGAGGATCCATAAGCATACTCACATTCCTCTTTCAAGGATGTTGTGAGATTTTGGGAATTTTAGATTTTCACCCACAAATTCCCTCTCAACAAATAAGCATTATAAAACCCACCATCATTAACCAAGATTCTACACTTCATAATCAAAACCCACACATAATTACACCTTATTTCAACATAATCCTACGATAAATTTTAAGGTACTCAGGAAGTTAAGAAAAAGAAATATACCAAAATTATCATTCAATGCTTTCATTAAAGATGCAAACAAGTGAGTTCTTCAATTTAACTTCAGTTTAAACTAAACAGAATCGGAAAATCAACCACAGTATTCCTTCCCAAATTAGTAGAGTTTTACAAAGACATAACTTCAAAAACATTGTTGGAGATATCCAAAAATTGAAAGGGTTTTCATCCTATAAGGAATTGGAACCAGCTTTGGGAAATGACAAATCTGTCCCTGGGCTATTTTTACCTCAATCGCGATTGTAAGAGTTTGATATCAATGGCGGCTATTGCAATTTCAGTGAGCCCATTACAATTTCCATCTTGAATGATCTTGACTTGTTGCAATCGCGACCCTCAGATCGCGATCACGGTAACTGAGGGTCAATTCCTACGCATGCATTTTCCAGCTTTTACACTAACTCTTCCCTTTTTGATCTTTTTAATCTCATTTAACTTATATTGTTCCCATCACCTATATACATGCAAATCATGGGAAATTGGTGTATTGAATTGATAAATTTATCTCATTAACAATTTTAATTCATAGTAGTGTGCACAAATTAGAATATCAATGAGTGGTAAATTTACCACTCATCACATAGTAAAAAATCCTAATGAAAATACAAGACATAGAACTTAATGTGTCAGTCCATCACCCGTGGATTCAGTCTATCAATTGCGGATTCTGTCTATGAGTCACACATTAACTCATGGTATGGTTCCCCTTAAGTAGTTCATGTCCTAGGCCCTATGAATCATAGAATGACCCATGTATTTAGTCCAAGGGCAATGTAAAAACTCATGCAAACAGGGTCAAAGAGTTAAAATTTTCCACAGCCAACGATGAACCATTGCACGAGTCATGTAAAGAATTTGTAACATGCCAAAAATTTGGGATAATATTAGAACCATGTTTCATGTACATGTAACATCAAACATCACGTTTTGGTGGTTTGGGAAGTGATTTAGATATATATCTATCCAAAAGTATCTCTTAGTGCGTGGCTAAGTCAAGACCTTCCACAATGATTGATTCCTTAAGAAATATCATTCTATGGTATAATACAAATGAGAATGACTCCTAAATTGTAAAGTACTTTTGAGCTCAAGACACACCAAATTATAGATATTTTAGATATCGTTCAAAATCATTAAGTCTCACCTTAATTAGATAACAGATTAAGACATTTTGGGTATTTTAGTGGAGCAATGTCTAGCATTGAGAACGTACTAGCGTAGGGACAATCATGGTGAGATTGCATGACTGCAAAATACTCTCGTATAATAAAAATGTTTCTAAAAATTTTAAAGTTAACAAGTAGACCTCTGAATAATGATAGGGAACCATGATCGTAGTTAGAAACCATTATCTTAGGTACAATTTTACTTCTAAAGCTGATCAGGATGGAACGTACAATCTACAAAACAAGGTACAACATAAATGGGTCCCAATTGTACCACAGCTCATAAAGTGGAATTCCAGGTGCTTATATAAAGTTTCCAACCTTAATCACCACCCATGATCTTAGGTAAGTCCCACGATCATTGATTGGTTCCACAATCATAGGAAGGTCTCATACGTCCCTTCCCGCATCTTATCAGTTATGAATTTAAGGGCAACATCAGTCTTTTCCCATTCTTTTAACATCACAACTATGTATTTTAAGCTATCTCAAGGCACAATATTTAGCGTCAATATTACCCTAATCCCTCGTTAGTTGAAAAGTAATTGACACTTTGCGTTAACAAATAGAAAGCGATAATTTTCATTCCCCAGGGTAGAATTAGGGCTTCTCAACTTCAATCCTAATTTTAAATATTTCATCAAGATTTTATTCTCTTATTATGTGGGATTTCATAACTGGGTCTTGTTTCACACATCGAGTCCCAAAGTTAACTCAACTTCTTAGTTTAATTCCTTTCTCAAAGCTATATGTTCAATAATGTAGAAAATTTGTTGATATTTTAGTTCCATGATTCCTTGATTAATAAACCCATTAACATTAAATTTAGTACCATTATATTCTTAATATTATAAAATATAATTATATTATGGAATCCATGATTGTTGGACTTGAGTTATTTAATTCCTTAACCCACTTATTTTATGAAATCGTCATGATAGTTACATTCTTTGGAGATGGTCGGTTAAGAACCCTTGATGACCTAGGATGTTAGGCATATACTTAATAGTATTATATTCTCCATTTCACATATTTTGAATTCTCTAAGATAGTGCCTTTATTTTCAATTTTCTAAATGTTACTATTATAGGGTATTTTGTAATTAGTGCCATTCAGTTGGGAGTAGTACTTAGCACCAAGTGGGTGGAGGGATGATGGATCACCAGTTATTTAGACTGAGAAATCTATTACAATTCTGGATGACCCAAAATTGTAATATCATTGTAGGTTCTAATGGATAACCCATCAAACTTGGCTTGACAACTTAGTCTATTGGGATATTAGTTTAGTGAATTCATGTTAGTCAATGTCTGTACTCTTAGCAAGGTATAGTATAATCTTTCAGTTAGGGTTATAGGTTGGAACCCTGTTACCTCAAATTTTGGTATGTCAGTAATTAGAAACCACATTCCACAACACAGAGTTCATTATACTTCAGCTTCAAATACTTGAATGTCGTTGTATTCAGTAATTCAAATTATCATATAGTACATGTCTATTACTTGCTTTTGCATTAGTTAGCATGTTATATGAATTATGTTTAGCCTATATCAGTTATTTCCTATCTCACATACTCAGCAAATTCAATGTACAGATTACATACTTTTTTTTGCACTATATGGTCTCATAATATAGGTTTGTATGTTCAACATATAGATCATACTTAGTACGATCTCCTACTATATTAGTAGCAGTACTTTAGTGAGTCCTCACCATTAAAGAACTAGTATCATTATTGAATATTAGTTTTGAAAGTGAGATTTAGATAGGGGCCTGCCCCAATAAATAATCTTAGTAGAGGCTTGCAAATAGACAATACACATTCAATTTATGAGATATTTACTAATTTTTATCCTTTTTTAACATTGTGACAATTGGTTTTGAGTTTTATATATTAATCAAACTTTAGATTGCGGAGAATATTATACATTTTTCTTCAATATTCTTTGATTCATACTAGGTCATGGGTTATCTTGGGGTCACTTATGAATCTAAGAACCTATTATGACTAAGGGGTAGTCTTGGGTCATGACAAACATTTTCCTAAAGCATACGGTTTAATGTGTCCTAGGTTATCAAATAGTCGCGTTGAGTAGAGTCTTAAACATAGATATGAAACATGCACCCTTTATAATTGAGAGGCTATGAAAGTTTTTAGGTAAATTTTCACTTCTTTCATGTTCATATCATTCAATAGAGTGTGATCTCTATTAAAACTCTATATGCCTACTAAAAGAACGAACTGAATAAGGAATGAAAATGACAATGGGAAAAGGAATCATCAAGTACCACCACTAGCTCCAGCAAACACTATGAATAAATAGTTTTCTTTGTCGAATTCAGTCTTACTTTCATGATGTTATCCCAATCCACAACACCCTAGAATAATTAGCAAGTTGTTGTACAAGCAAACCCCACAATGAATACTCAAATGAATCCTCCGATATTCTTTACGTCTATGTTTGAAGAGGATCCATAAGAGTTCCTGGATTGTAGTTAGAAAGTTACAAAAATCATGGGTGTTATTCTAACTGATAGTGCTGACTTGATTGCTTATTAGTTTCAAGGAGTATCTAAGACTAGTACAAGAAATGGAAGGATGATTGGGGTGCGGATTTATGGTCAGTGGAGTGGGATAAGTTTTTTGTTGCATTTCTAGATAGGTTCTTCCCACTTAGGCTAAGAGAAGCCAAGTCGAAAAAATTCAAAAATCTAAAGTAGGGCAACATGAGTGTATTTTCTTTATTTTACTTAGCTGAAAAAATATGCTCCAACTATTGTGCAAACTCTAGATCCTGAATGAGTAAGTTTGTATCTGGTGTTTCTGAGGATATGGTTAAAGAGTGTAGAACTTATATGTTGGTTAATGAGATGGACATCTCTAGGTTTATGGTTTATTCTCAACAAATTAATGAAGAGAAAAGCAAGGAGAAGAAAAGAGAGAGTAAGATAGCCATAACTGATAGCTTTAATTTCTGTCAGTTGAGGTTAGATAGTTGTAATCATTATCAATTCCTATAGAAATCTACTTTTCCAACCCCATCTTTTATTAGTTCAATAGTCCTCAAGCTCAGGCAGGATAATCCCAAAGAGCACTACGATCTAAGTCCCTAGTTAGTGGGAATGGCATTCTTACAAATATGGTTTACAAGAAATATAGTAAGAAGTATAAAAAATATGTATGGCTAGTAGTGATGGTTGTTTTGGGTGTTCAAAACAAGGCTATAGGTTGAGGGAATGTCCAGTAAATTCACAAAAAGGTAGGAATTATGGCCAAAAAAGTCACACTAATTCTTTAGCTACTCCCACAAGTTGCCTAATTCAGTAGGGAGCCTCATTTAGCAGAGCTGGCGTAGAACATTAAAACGAGTTCTAGACCCTTCCGTCTTGAAAACATTAGGAAGGTTCTCCTAATCTGGACACTGGTATGTTACATGTCTTTTTTTTCACACCGATGTATTGTTAGATCTTAGAGCCATACTTTACTTTAGGACTCCATATATAGTAGTAGACTTTGGTATCATTTTTGAAATTATCTCTGAACCTTTCTTAGTCTCTAGGAATTCATTCATAGCCAAACTAGTATACATAAATTTTCCAGTCATAATTTCCCCAAAATTCATCTCAGTCAATCTTATAAATTTATACAAGATAGATTTTTATGTTACTATTGCAATAGATTGGGTTTAGTCATGCTATACCTCAATTGACTTTTGAAATATTCAAGTCAAATTTCTATTCACAAATGATCCAGTCATTGAGTTGAAGGGTAGCATCTCAATGCCTATATGTCGGTTCATCTCTTACTTTAAGGACAAAAAAATTATTTCTAAAAGGTGTATCTGTTATCTTGTTGACTTGACCCGACTCGGGGCCTTGTAGTAATGAGCATTCCATGTCTGACCGAGACTGAAGACCACCCCTATTACCCAACCCAAATTCTAGCTGTTTGCCTTGAGTTGGCTGAATTTAGAACATATAAAAAGATAACGTATCAGTTCATATGAAGACTCTAGATAGGATCACAGTCGTGACATAACTAACCGAGTCCAACTGTCCCATACCAACCGTCCAACCATACCAGGCCAAACAAAAACTATGAATCTGACCATAACCAAATAAGACTCACTAATAATTAAATATATAATCCCAAATTAAAAATGGATGAAACAACCAACAATATAGTCAACTAGTATCAACCCTAATACCAATACCAATGCTAAGGATGACACAATACCGATTCCGCCCATACCAATCCATAGTTATTCCACAAAAGCCTCTAACCAAACAAATATAAAAATCCACTTGGGACCTATCCCTTTCCTTAGACAAAACCAACATATATAAATAGTCCAAAGTATGAAATAACATCTATGAAATGGAGCCTTCCAAAAAGATAAAACCTTAGCACTTCAATCCAAAGCTGACCCCCAAATATCTGAATACTAAAAAGGAAGAGTAGATTGGTCGGTTCCTATATCCCATAGGGATATAGCCGCCCAAAGAAGGGTTAGCGAGTGAATACTAGCATGAACTCAGGATTAGGATAAAATAATGCCAACCAGTATAACCAAATAAACTGACCATATGCATACAAGCCATGCATATGTATATATATATAACCATGTCAGGAAAGGGAATCGGGTTTACCATTCATTTAAAACCATTAACCTTGAAATGTGAAGTTTCACCATCCTTAACAACCCATGGGCTATATCAGCCTAGTGTAACCCCCATAACGGGCCCCTATGCATGTATCCACATTAACTAGAGATACCATAAGAGTCGTGGATTCCCTAGTACCCTTCAGTGTCCATGATATATACGCACGGTGTACTTAGTGGATTCTCGCATACCTCATAGTATCATAAAAGGGTCGCCATGCTCTACCCCTCATGTTGGGAAACATGAATTTCCAGTGTACGTTAATTTAACTCCCACCTTAACGGTTAGCTTTCACACCCCGACATTATCGCCCAATTAAAACTATTTTCAACCAACCAAATCATTATTATTAATAAAGGCTATTAGTAGTGGTATCGTCATACAAACTATAACTTGCAAGTATTGTCCTTAGCCAAAAATGTTAGTGGTAAATGGGTTCGCATGTACCCATAGGCCATATTATCAAATTAACAGAGGGATTCAAATGTACCCCACAAGAATTCATTACCATAATAACTTGGGGATTTCCTAGTAACCCCACAATAATGCTTATTAAGACAAACCATTCCAAAACTATTTAAACCATTAATAACATTTAGGGTTCCATTACTAAGTTTAAACCATGCATATGTTCCATTGAAAACCCAATATTATAATGAAAGAATTGTTATAGGCATTTTATTAAACACATTAGGGGCATAGTAATTCCAAAACAAAAGCCAATTACCAAACAACTATTCCCATGCAACCAATTGTCCAAAACCACCATTAATTCATATAAAAACATAATTAAAGTATGGGAAAACTATACCCAAGCATTTATAACCAAAACCTCAAATCATATTTTAAAACCCAAAATCATACAATATTCAAATTATGAAAACATTGTATAAAATCCATTCTTTTAGTTAGAACTAACAAGAGGGAAGATAACATGCCTTAAACCATGATGATGATTGAGAGAAATCACCAAGACAAGCCACAATTTACTCCTTAAGATGAATCCCTAGCATTCTTTGTCCAAGAACTCTAGAGAGGATTTAAGAGTGTTTTCTAAGTGTTTAAGAATATAATAGTTGTGCAAATTACCTCCCAAAAACAATATAGGTCGTGGGACCTTATTAGGATAATTGGGGAAATGTCTAGATTGCCCTCACTTAAACTGTACTTAATTCCAATCATAGTGTACGACTAAACCTTATAAGTCATACCCATCATGTACTAGTGGTACCCACCTCTCATTCCCTTGGATTTTCCCCTTGTACTCAACACTATCCAATGTACGACACAACTCAACCCAAGTCATATCCAAGTGTACGACTAGTACTCATAAACCGTACCGCTGTCAGAATAGAATTGTGGGTGATTTGAACATCACCCCCTGTACGAATCTTAAGTATGACTGATAACCTAAATTACGTCCCATGGTGAGCCACTCGAACTCAGATCCAACCTAAGTTACCAAGTTCAAGGTTAAGTGAAGTAACCAAATAACCCGTATCCACCGATACGATTTGTACCACCCAGGTCATATCCATTCGAGTAACGAAGTCTATCCCACCAAGAAACACTGGTCAACATTCGACTAGACCATACCACCAGTACCAAAGAGTACGAATTATTTTCTATTTTGTATATTTCCTAAAACCATAAATCAAGGAAATTTTTTATAGTCTAGAATATAGGGTGTTTTAGTCTCCCACACTAGGAACATTCTTCCCCGAATGACGGACAAGGTAGGGGTAACCACACGCACAAGTCATTGCATTACAAATCATATTCAAAATCTTTAAAAAAAGTTTGAAAAAAATGCAAATATATAAATATATCCTTTAATAAACTCAAAAAATAAAGATGTGTGGAAGAACACATACCTTCCCGCACAAATCTCAGTAGCAGAAAATAGATGTAGATACTTGGACATCATGTCCTACTCCACTTCCCATATAGATTCATCCACCTTATGGTTCCTTCAAAGAACCTTAACTAAAGCCACATGCTTGGTCCGTAATCGACGAACCTGCCTATCTAAGATCTCAATGGGACCTCTTCATAAGAGAGAGAGTTTGAGATACCCAACCGTTTCAAAGGAACAATTGAAGAAGGATCATTAATAAACTTCCTCGACATGGAGACATAAAATACCAGATGAATAGAGCTCAAACTAGAAGGAAACTCCAATTCATAAGCCACATTACCAACCCTCTAAAATATCACCTATGGACTAACAAACCAGGAATTAAGCTTCCCCTTCTTAACAAACCGCATCACTCTTTTCATAGGAGATACCTTTAAGAACACCCTATCCCCAACCTCAAAATCGAAATCTTTATTCCTTACATACAAATACGCCTTTTGGTGACTTTGTGCAGCTTTAAGACTACACTGAATAACCTTTACCTTTTCCATAGCCTGATAAACAAAATACAAACCTAACAAGTCCACCTCACAAATCTCAAACCAACCAATAGGATATCTATACCTTCTACCATACAATGCCTCAAAAGAGGCCATAAAATTATTCGAATGATAACTATTGTGGTAAGAAAAATCAACCAAAGGTAGATGCCCAACCCAATTACTACCATAGTCAATCACACATGCTCGAAGCATATCATCCAATGTCTAAATAGTTCTTTCTGCTTGCTAATCCATCTATAGATGAAAAGAAGTACTCAGAATCACCTTAGTACCCAATCTCTTCTAAAAAGAATACCAAAAGTAAGATGAAAACTTCATAACACTATCAGAGATAATCAAAAAAGGTACCCCATAAAGTTTCACAATCTTCTGTAAATAGAACCGTGCATAATCCTCCACCAAGAAAGTAGTACTCACTGGTAATAAGTAAGAAGAATTTGTCATACTATCCACGATGAACCAAACCAAATCAAATTTGTTTCAAGATCAAGGAAGACTCGTAATGAAATCCTTATTGATTACCTTACATTTTAACTTTGGAAAATCAATTTCTTAAAACAACCCACCAGGTCTTAAGTGATCAACTTTAACAAATTGATACACCATGCATTTAGGCATAAAATCAGCCACATCACTTCTTATACCATTCTACCAATATATTTTCTTGAGATCATGATGCATCTTCATCGAGTCAAAATGCAAAACATAGCATGATTCATACGCCTCAGCAAAGTTCTTTGCAGCAAACCATCAATATCATAGATACACAACCTCCCTTGGTACCGTAAAGTACCATCACCATAGATCTCAGACACTATTCCCTTTTGCATACTCGTGTTGCTTTTAATTTTAATAAAGGTAAGATCTAGCACTTGTTTCTCCTTAATCTCTGCACCAAGAGATGATTGAACTACTCTCTGTACTATCACAACACCATCCTTGGAGTCCATGAGATGAACTCCATGATTAGCTAAGTGTTGAATATCTTTCACCAATTCCCACTTTCTTTTCTCCATAATAGCCAAACTCCCTATGGACAACCTACTAAGATCATTAATAACCACGTTAGCTTTGCTTAGGTGAGAGTGAAGACTCATATGTTAGTCCTTAAAAAGCTCCAACAATCTCCTCGGCCTGAGATTTACCTCATTTTGAGTGAACAAATGTTGTAGACTCATATGATAAGAAAAGATGTCTACATGCACTCCATATAGATAATGTTGTCATAATTTTAAAGCAAAGACCACCAACAACAACTCTAAATCATGGGTTGGATAATACTTCTCATACACCTTCCCATGTTGCATTAAGACACGATGAAGTCCTACCCTAGATGCATCACAATAAACCACAAACCACTCACTAATCTTAGGCAATGATAAAAAAGGAGTTGAAATTAGCTTATCTTTCAGCTACTCCAAACACCCTTCACAAGTATCTGACGAAGAAAACTTTGCTTTTTTCGGAGTCAACTTCGTCAAAGGGGTAACTATTATCAAAAAGTTTTCCACAAACCACCAATAATACCCATCTAAACCCAAAAAACTCTGAATATCAGATGGAGTCGTAGGTCTAGGCCTTTATTTAACAACGGCCACATTATGAGGGTCCCAATTATCCCCTTGCTAGAAATAATATGACTAAGAAATATCATAAAGTTCAACAAAAACTCATATTCAGAGAACTTAGGATACAACTGTTGTTCTTTCAAGGTCTACAATGCTGCACATAGGTGAATATCATGATCTACCTCACTCTAGGAATAAACCAAAATGTCATCAGTAAACACAATGACAGAGATCCAAGAACTTCTTGAAAACCCTATTTATCAAGTCCATAAATGCCTTGGAGAATTAGTCAAATTGAATCAAATTACCATTAATTCAAAGTCCCCATACCGAGTACAAAAAGCCATCTTAGGGATATCCTCCTCCCTAATCTTAAGATGGTGATACCAAACCGAAAATCTATCTTAGAGAAGTACATGGTGCCTTGCAACTGATCAAACAAGTCATCTATCCTTGGGAGAGGATACTTGTTTTGGATTATCACCTTATTCAACTATCGATAGTAAATTCACATCCAAAGGGAACAATCCTTTTTGTACATGAACTATACCGATGCACCCTATGGAGATATACTAGGATGAATAAACCGCTAGTATAGAAGATCCTTAAGGTGCTCCTTGAGCTTCATCAACTCAGATGGATTCATTCTATAAGGAGGAATAGATATTAGATGAGTGTCCAGAACAAAATCAATGCCAAACTCTATTTCTCTATCTTTAGGACACTAGGAAGATCATCTGAAAAAACCTTAGGAAACTCATTTATATACAAAACTTAATATAGTAAAGGACCTTCTGAGTTAGAATCTTTAATTTGGACTAAGTGAAAAAGACAACCTTTAGATATTAACTTCTAAGCTCTAAGATAAGAAATAAACCACCCCCTAAGAGCTAGGGAACCACCCTCTCATTCTTTAACCAGTTTACCAGGGAACCTAAAGATAACCTTACGGGTCTGACAATACAAGGATGTATAATAAGAGTGTGACCAATCCATCCCAATAATAATGTCAAAATCCACCATATCAAGTTTAGATAAATATACCAAGGTCTGTTTGCTACAAAAAGATACCACATACCCCTATCAACCCTTTAAGTAGTACCTGATTCACTTACCAGGGTAGAAATTGAAAAAGGATTCAAGACAACCTCAAGGTCAAACCAAATACCTAAACCCATAAATGGGGTCAGATAAGAAAGAGTGGGACATGAATCAAGCAGTCAATACACGTGACCAGAAAAAAGTTTTAACATACCAGTAACGACAATGGGTAATGCCTTAGATTCTTGTCGAGATGCATAAGTACATAACCTATTACACCTTGTGCGGGTACCAGAAGTAATAGAAGACATCAAAGTAACACCACTAGGTGTAGGAGCAAAAGATGAAGCAATCTGAGCATTAACAGCTCTCGATGTACCCTTATTGACTGGACAATTTCTGAGCATATGGCGTAACTAGCAACATTTAAAATATTTGTCCTTACCTTTATCACAATAGCCCCAATGAAGATGACCACAAAATCAATAAGGAGGGTATGAAGAATTCAACTTTCCCCTACTCTCCTAAGATTGGACACCTTCTGCAAAAAAATTATCACCACCTTTCGGACACCTATCACTCAACTACCTCAGCTAAGAAGCACTAGCAGTAGAGAAGGAACATGAACTCCCCCACATTTTCTTTAGCCATTTACCTCCATCCTGATCGCTCTACTACTGAGCACTAATCCTCTTAGAAAACCTAATCCTCTTGCCCATCCTTTCCCCTAATTCTATACCTTTCCTCTTTTGTTCATCCACCTGATGCATATGGTCAACCAACCTTCAAATGTCTATATTCTTGATCAGTAAAGTAATCTTGATTTCAAGGATCAAATCCTGAGATATCCTAAAAGTTATCTTTCTTATTCTCTTTCTTCTGTCAGCCATCAAATCAGGAGCATACCTTGACAACTAATGGAACATTAAGGTATATTCCTTGAAAATTATTTTACCTTACTTGAGATTCACAAACAACCCCATTTTTTCTTCCCTAAGCTCTTGAGGAAACAAATGAGCCAGAAAAGCATTAGAAAAATCATCTCCACCACATCACCTCTATCCCTATCCCACTCTTCATACCATCGGTACATAATATCTTGGAACTAATAAGATGCCAAATTCATCCCTTCCATAGAAGTGTCCTGTATCACTCTAAATATCTTCTCAGTTTTACCCAAAAAAAACCTGAGGTTCCTCCTTCACCTTCATACCAATAAAAGTAAGAGGATTTATCTTCATGAATTGCCAACCCTTGTGAGCTCAAAAGATAAAACACCAGATGCATCTCTCTCACCCTGAGCAGCAACCTACAGAGCAGTAGCATGAATCAACTGACGAAATTCCACATTAGTCACCTTACCTTGAGGAGGACTATAATCAATCGGGGAAACTCTAGAACAATCAAGGATAGGACCCTAAGAACGAGTATAAACTTTAGGTTTAAGATGTACTCCATCAACATCATCCCAAGATGGGACAGAAGAATTTTATTTTGCTACAGATCATCAAGGCATGATATGAAAAGTGAACAACCAAGGATTACAGAAAAATTCTAGGACTTAAACTTTGTGCTTTAAAATAGAATACCAGGAAAGTAAAATATTCCTTAATGCCTTGTAGCCTCTCTCTTATGAGTGGAATGCTACACAACCCTAGACTATACCAGACACTACTTTGTGGACTCCCAATCGACCATGAATGTAAATTTCTGATAAAACCTAGACATGAACCGACTCAAGGCCTTGTAGTAATGGGTGTCTCATGTCTAATCGAAAATCGAGACCACCCCTATTACCCAACCCAATATCCAACCATTTGCCTTGAGTTGGCTAAATTTTGAACATATAACAAGATAGCTTAACATCTCACATGTGGACTTTGGATGGGATCCAACCATCGCATACCAACCATCCAACAATACTAAGCCAAACCAAAATCATAATTCCTACCATAAATAAACAAGTTCCATTAATTATTAAATATATAATCCCAAAATAAAAGAGAATAGAACAACCAATAATACAGCTAGCCCATGTAAGCCCCAATACCAATACCAATACTAAGCTGACATCCATATTGATCTCGCCCATACCAACCCATAGTAGTTATACAAAATTCTCTACCAAATGAATAGAAAAATCTGGTTAGGCCATGCCCCCAACCATAGCCAAAACCAATATTCATAAATAATCCAAAGTATGAAATAACATCAATGAACTGGAGCCTTGCAAAAAGATGGAAGATCACTACTTCAATCCAAACTTAATCCTCAAATATTCAAATGCCAAATAGGTGGACTAGATCAGTTGGTTCCTATATTAGTTGGGATATAGAAGCTCAAAGATGAGTTAATGGTTGAATGTTAGATAGTTTTCTGAATAAGGATAAAATAATGACAACTAGTAAACTAAATAAACCACCCATATGCATACAAATGATTCACATATATATAATCATGTCAGAAAAGAAACTGAGTTTAGTATGCATTTAAAACCATTAACCAGGAAATATGAAGCTTAACCATCCTTAACCACCGACGGGCTAAATGGGTCCAGTGTAATGCCCTAAATGGGCCCCGATGTGTATCCTCACAAACCGAAGATATCATAAGAGTTGGGGATTCCTATATACCCTTCACACTCCATGATACATATGTACAGTGTACTGAGAGGATTCTCACGTACCCCATAATATCATAAAAGGGTCTCTATGCCTTACTACTCATGTCAACAAACACGAGTTTCCAGTGATCATTCATTGAACTCCCACCTTCACGGTGAACTTTCACAACCTGCCATTATTGAAAAATTAAACCTTTTTCAACCAACCAAACCATTATTATTAACCAAGGCTATTAGTAGGGGTATCATCATACTAACTATAACTTAAAAGTATTGTTATTAGCCAAACCTTTTAGTTGTCAATGGATTCCCATATACCCATAGACTATGTTATAAAATGAACTTAGGGAATTCCCATGTATCGTATAAGTATTCATTACCATATTAACTTGGGGGACTCCATTGTATCCCAAAAGTATGTTTATTAAGCCAAACCATTCCAAAACCATTTAAGCCATTCATATCATTTAGGGTTCCATTACCAAGTTTAAACCATGCCTAAGTTATATTGAAAATCTAATATTATAATAAAAGCATTTATATAGGCATTTTATCAAACACATTAGGGTCATAGTATTTCCTAAACCAAATCTAATTACCAAACAACCATTTCCATACAACCAATTATCCAAAACCACCATTAATTTATATAAAGGCATAATTAAAGTATGGGAAAACAATAACCAAGAATTTATTACCAAAACCTTGAAATCATATTTAAAAACCCAAAATCATACAACATTAAAATTATGAAAATATTGAATAAAATCCATGCCTTTAGTTAGAACTATAATAAGGGAAGAGAACATGCCTTAAACCAATCTGATCATGGAGTGAAATCACAAAGACAAATCCCAATTTTTTTCTTAAGATAAAACCCTAGCTTCCTTTGCCCAAGAACTCTATAGAGGATTTATAAGTGTTTTCTAAGTTTTTAAGAATAGAATAGTAGGTAAAATAACCTCCCAAGTGCAATATAAGTTGTGGGACCTTATTAAGATAAATGGGGAAATATTCATATTGCCCTCACTTATACTATACTTAATTCGCATCATAAAGTACGACCAACCCTTATGAGTCATACCCATCTTATACGAGTGGTACCCACCTCTCATACCCTAGTTTTTCTCCCTTGAACCTAACACTTTCCAAGGTACGACACAGACAAGCACAAGTCGAATCTTGATGTACGACTAGTACCAATAAACCATACCTGACAAAATAGAATTCTAGGAGGTTTGAACACCATCCCCTTATATGTGTCTAGCATATGACTCATTCCTGTAAGACCTCACAAAATTCTCTTATAGTCTGAGCCATAGAGAGTGTTGCGCAAAGTGTAAATCTAACCTTAAAAGAATGAAAAGTGTCTTTCCAAGTATGAAATATTTTGAACTGCATAAATTTCCATAATATTGACTTTTTGTCATAGAGAGAATTGAATAATCTTTTCATCAATACCAATTTTGTCAAAATCCAACATCGAACGAGGAAGTTGTGGCCATTTTATAGAAAGTAATCAAAACTGCCCAGGTGCGACGACCGGGTTGATGGACTGTTGAGCTTGCAACGAACCAACGCCCAAACTGTCGTAACCAAGGCAGTAACTCTCTTTTTGGCCCTAGTGCAACGACCGAGATGATGGACTGTCAAGCTAGCGATAAACCGTTGCTAGGACCTTTGCTGCTGAGGCAGTGTGGCCTCATCCTGGCCAACGTATGATGGATGATCCGACGGAACATCGGGTTTGTGATGGACTATCACTAAGATCATTGCATCAAGGCAGTGTGTTCTATTTTTGACCGATGTGAGAAGGACGATTCGAAGGACCGTCTGACTAAGCGATGGACCATCGCTTCGAACGTCGCAGTCCCCGTTCAATATTTTTAACTCGTCGTAGAAAAGGGTTTTTGGTCTTTTTTCACTCTTTTCTTTTCAGCACCTATTTATATCCGATCAAGGTTCATAATTTCATTCTTAATCTTTAACATCACAAACTAGGGTTTTCTATAAAATCAAAACCCTTCTTTCTTCTTCAAGAGAATCAAGAAATCAAGAAATCAAGAATCTCTCAAAGAACCTTCAAGAAAGAGTTTTCCTAAGGTATACAGATGTTGATTCTTCGGTCCCTTTCATCTAGGAAGCTCAAAAACCCTTTTATAAATTTCAAAGATCTATTGTTTATGAGTTGTCATGATTCATGTGAATTGAAATTGGAGTTTATGCTATTATTGAGTTTTTAATTCTTGTTTTATTTATGAGGTTTCATGCTTTGACCCTAGTATATGATATTTATGTGATGTTCATGATAAATGCTTTTCAAGCTACTTGTTAACTGATGTGTTTACGTCAATTAAGTGAATAAATTGTTGAATAAGCAAAGCATTCTCCCCATATGTTTGAAAAAATAATTATGTGAGAGAATTAGAGCTATTATAGCATGTGGACTAGAAATCCCCAATTGTGTGCAAACCTATGACAAGTGTTTGTTGAAAAGCCTTAGTGAATTAATTATGATATGATTGCATGAATTTCCTAAATTATGTGCTCTTCGATACATGCTAAGACTTTAATACATGCTGAGTGTTTTATGTAAGACCTTGTCGAATGGAGTATGAGCCAATAGCATGTCTCCCTATATTATCATATGATAATGATTCGTTAATGCATGAAGAGATGCTTTAGTGATTGTGATGGTTAATGAATGTCCATGGTCTTGAATATTCAAGAATGGTTATGTTTTACTTTTATGTTATCGAGTCCTGGGGGTATTTATACCCGACAAATTAGCGGCATTCTAGAGCCAATGTTAGTTTTCTCGATAATCTCAGTCAAGCCATGATTCTCAGAACTTAGTGAGTTATAGAACTCTGTACTCTCAGACAGATATAGAACTTAAGAAATTTTAGTAATCTTAGTATCGTTAGTATTCTAGCCTTTGTTCAGTACTCAGCTCAAATCTAGTAGTATTTAAGCGTTCAGTTAAAACCACAATAATATTTAAGTAATCTATTCAGAGATCAGTATCATGCAGTCAGATAACGAGATTCACTAATATTCTGTCAAATATGGAACCAACTGAGTTTAGCTTAACCCAGTCAGATCATTTAAGAAACTTGATCAGTATCAGTTTAAGCTCAATTTAAATTCAGTTAAAATCAGTTGAGAGTCTTTCAGTTAGGAGTAGGAGCTAGCACCGAGCGAGTGTAGGGATGGCTGTTCCCCATTAGAGAGACAGAGTTGTTAGGAGCAATCCCTGAACTCTAGAACTGTGTAGCCAGTGCAAGAGCAAGAGTTACCCAATAAAATAAGGCTTGACTATTATACTGCCTTAGACATGACTTTCTGTGAGGGTCACCCATTACTGAGGCTTGACCAGAGAATAGGTATTTACCTGTGTCACGGTATTGAGACCCTTTTAGCTGGGGTTATAAGTTGGGCCCCACCAACCCAAATTCGGGGCATGTCAGTTAAGTGAGAACTCTCACAGTTATAAATTCAATATCAATCTTCAGAGTAGAACTCAAAAATTAGGATGGTCTGATATAGTCACCTCTATTAGTAAGGAACTCAGATAGTTCAAGTGATTCATAGACCACCCGCTAGATAGGCAAGGTCTCACATAAAGTTATTCAGTATTAGAATTATCAGATCCATATATCACCTATTAGATAGGCTTGATCTCAGTCTAAAATTTAGTTGAGTAATCTCATTATAAGATCCAGAGATCACTAATTAGATAGGCTTGATCTCAATCTCAGATTCAATTGAGTAATCTTATTATCATATCCAGAGATCACCCATTTGATAGGCTTGATCCTAGTCTCAAATTCAGTTGATTAATTTTATTATTAGATGCAGAAATCACCCAGTAGATAGGCTTGATTGCAGTCTTAGATTTAGTTGAGTAATCTTATTATCAGATCTAGAGATCACCTGTTAGATTGGCTTCATCTCACTCTCAGATTTAGTTTACTAATCTTATTATCAGATATAGAGATCACCCATTAGATAGGCTTGATCTCAGTCTCAAATTCAGTTGAGTATTCTCATTATCAGATTTAGAGATCTTCTGCTAGATAGGTTTGATCTCAAACATAATCTTTTCTTATCATTGATAGTAGATTTAGGAATCATCCGTTAGAGAGATTTGATCTTAAATTTAGTCAGTCGAGAGTAGTAAGCTTATCTTTCAGTAATTTATATGAGTAGATTAAGTTAATCAGCTTCAGTATTATCAAATTTTGAGATCATTGACTAAATGGGACTTATCTCGAGTTCAGTACTCAGTTTTCTATATTAGGAGATTTAGTTGTTCTGTGTCTCAGTATTAGTACTAAGTTCAGATATTAGTAAAGTAGTATCATAGTTTTAGTATTTTGTGTTGCGATGTTCTGATTTATTATTTGTGCATTCTTGCATATGTCCTTATTCAGTACTCTCATGATTATTCAGTTAAGTAATTGTTCATCTATAAGACCTAATATCTATCCTTACCTCATCTTTACACTCAGTATATTCCCATACTGATGCATTTGCACTATGGTGTTTTATTTGACACCATAGGTTCAGAGGCACGAGATCCAAAGTACCCTTAGTATCTTAGTCCCAGTTAGCAGCAGTAGATATAGCCGTGAGTCCTTTTTATTTGAGGATGATTATTATTTTATTATCGCACTAGATTTAGTTTATTTTTAGTAGAAAAAGTTAGTTGGGGACATGTCCTATCAACTCCATAGTTATAATAGTTTAGAGGTTTTTTGGACAGATATATCAGTATTCAGTATTTAGTTTTGAGTATTGCAGATGTTTTGAACCTTATGGCTACTTTTTAGTAGTTTTCCATATTTAATATAGATATTTTGCAGTGCTTAGGTATAGATATAAGTAGAGGGTTAGCTTGTTGTCCTTTGGGATGATGAACACCATGTGATGTTTTAAGTCTAGAAAATTAGGTCGTTATAGTTCCCTAGATTATGGCTCGTACTGAGCCACTCATACTTAGATCAAACATAAGTTACCTAGTTCAAGGTTAATTGAAGTAACCAAATAACTCATATGTAGCAATAAAATTCGTACAACCCGAGTCATACCTATTCCAGTAACTAAATCTATCCCACCAACCAATATTGGTCTACAAACGACTCGACCATACCACCCATACCCAAGTGTATCACTCATTCCCTATGTTGTAACTTGCCCAGAAACTAGAAATCAAAGAAATTTTATAAGGTCCAAAATTCAGGTTAGTTTACTTGTTCAAGTTAAGTAATCAACTTTCAAGACCCCAACTCTTGAGTCAATTAAATTTCTTGAACTACTTCCTAAAAATTTTGCCAGAGTTACTCCTAAGTGGTTAATTAACTTTAGAATAGATCTCTTTCCTTACACCCAACCTATTTCAATTCCACCAAACAAAATAGCTTAAGTTGAGATTAAGCAATCAACAGATCTTCTAGATAAGGTTTTCATCAAACCAAGTGTCTCTTAATTCGTTGCTCTAATTTTATTCATATGTAAAAAAGATGGTTATCTCTGAATATACATCGACTATTGTCAGTCTAACAAAGTCACAATAAAGAATAACTATCCCATTACTAAGATTGATGACTATTTTGGCCATGTTCATAGTGCCAAGTAGTTTTTTAAGATAGACCTAAGATCCAACTATCGTCAACTCAGAGTTAGATAATTTGACATTTTGAAAACAAACTTTGGAACACGATATGGTCACATAAAATTAATTATTAGGTCTATAAGATTAATGAATACTCCTAAAACATTTATGGACTTGATGAATAGGGTGTTCAATCAGTACTTAGATGTATTTGTTAGAGTCTTCATAGATGGCATCCTCATTTATTTGTAAAGTGAGGATGAACATGCATATAATTTGAGGATTGTCTTCTAGTCTCTTAAAGATCGCCAACTATTCACTAAGATTAGTATGTATGAATTCTTATAGAAATCAATGACCTTTCTTGGTCATATCATTTTCTGTGAATGGGTTGGCGTTGAACCTTAAATGACCAAAATTGTGAGGAGCTATCCTAGACCAATCTCTCAATAAGATATCAAGTGTACCCTTTCTTAATCTGGTTACTAAATATGGTTTGTTGAACTATTTTCTCTAATGTTTCTCCCGTGTCTAGGCTAACTCTGAAGGAAGTCAAATTTTAGTGGTCCAATACATACACAAAAAATTTTAGGAGTCGAAGCCTCAACTCACCACCTCTCCTATTTGGATTTTGATAGTGATTTTAGATAATTTTGTGGTATATTATGATACATCTAGGTATGGACTTGGTTATGTGTTCATACAATGAGGCAAGGTTATAGCATATGCCTCAAGACAACTTAAGTCTCATGAGATAAACTACCCGACATATGATCTTGAGTTGGTAGTAGTTGTTTTTTCCCTAAAATATTTTAAGGCATTAACTGTATGGGGTTTATGTGCGACCCATAGTAATTGACAACACTTTTTTCTTCTTTTAAGTTGAGGGTACTTTGGATATTTCCCAATTTAACCACTTAGAACCCTGATGAGGGGAGATTTTACCACTCATTTGCACTCAGTTTTAGGCATATTACCTTGTCTCAAATGAGTAAATTAGTCATAATTGTGATTTAAAGCACTAACATCCACTCTTTGTAGGTATAGGAGTTGAAAAGACAAAGAGATGTAGATTGGAACTTGAAATAACAAAAATGGAACAGAAAAATTCCAGCTGAAGACCTGCAGTGAAATAGCCTAAGTTACAACGGTCATTGTCCATGGTCGGCGGTCGCGGTCAGCCAAGATAGTCAATTGACTGCGATCGACGAAGTCAGTTGCAGTCGCAGCCATACTTTCAAACGCGACTTGGTAGAAATGTTTAGCCCAAGGGCAAAACTATAATTGCATGTGCTGATCCCAACTGGAACAAAAGGACTCAACCCCTAATTTCATGTTTCTTTCATCCCATCACATTCCTTTTTCATCAATTTTTTACGTTTTGGCATGATACTTTGTACCCTCCATTTTTGGAGAAGAAAATATTGTGTAAATTTTGGGTGAAGAATACATTGGAGACTTTCTAAGTGGAAGATTTTCTCACTTTTATTGTTGAATTTGAGGTAGAGCCAAGTTTGAAGTAACATTCTCTTAGATTATCTACAACTTTGATTCAATGGAGATTATGGGTATATCCATGCTTGTTTATCTTATGTGTTGCTAAATCTCCCTGTTGAGGTTATGTGTGAATAGGGATTAAAGTGTATGTGGGTTGTGAATGTTAGCATCTATTTGGTAGTTCATGTTTATGGGTTCTATTATTGGTATGCTATGTTAGTTGGGATTTGATGGGCGAAAGCTCCAAATACCCACAAGGGTTTGATGAGTAAAAGCTCCAATCTCTAGAAAGTTCAATACCATCTTTGAAAGAAGTGTTTTGGGTAAAGTTTAGGAATCTATATCTTCCTCGAAAGAGGGATATGGGGACCAAATCAATGATAGACAATTATGTGTGTAGTTTGCTAAATTTTTACTATCATAGATATCAGGGTGAAAATGAGGTTAACTATACCATGGGTGTCATCCTAGAAATTGGGATGCCATGATTGAGGATGTGGTTGTAAATTGTTGAACACATCCATTAGGTATTCGAAAGGATCAATGAGTGAAAGTTTGGTGTTTCGTCGAAAGGCTAGTATCAAAATCTATAACCAAGCCTACCATTTTTGAATTACTAGATCGATGTTGATAATTATCTCCCATATTTCACTCCCTTAATAACGCATAAACATAAGATCCGTGCATAATTTCTAAGACTCTGATTATTCACAGCCCCAAATTTATACTAGAAAATCCTAAAAAGAAATAATATGTAGGAACTAACCTCCCCCATTTTATCCTTATGTGACATTTGTTTGAATTTAACGTGTATCTATCATTTCGAATTAATTTGATCACCACTCATATTGTTCCTCGTGGATTCGACCCAGACTCCAAAGTTGGGTAAATATATTGAAGACGATCGTTTTGCACTTAATTGACGTGTAAGTTGAGCGTTATCAAAATGGCGCCATTGTCGGGGAACAGTTTGGCGCATTAGGTTTGTTTGAAATCTTAGTTACTTGCTTGAATTCAAGCTTGTAAATATTTATTTGTGATTTTTCTTTGTAGGTAGATTTATTTTAATTGTACTTTCATTGATGGCATCTTCTAACAAATATGAGTTTAATGATTGGAAGTCATATCGTGACCCCCCATATTCGTATTGTTACGGACCACACTTCAGGAGAGATTATAAATATGGTCCCCAGGGAGAGATTTTACCATCTCCATTTGATTGGGAGTATGGTTTCACTCTATGTAGCCATCTCCAAGGACATTGGGATGAGTGTCCACACACCCCCTCCCCCTATTATACTAATCGAGTTACTAGTTCCTCTTATGAGATTGATAGGTTTTATAGAAAATAAAAGAAGGAGAAACATGAACTAAGTCCAATAGATGTGACCAAAGGTTACTTGATATTTTAGACCGAGTGGAAGAATCAGGGGAGAATCTTGAAGACTTATAGAAATCCTAGAGGTGTTCCAATGGGCCACTATAAAGGCAAAGGAATCGGGCAAGGACATAACTCTTGTAAACATCACACCATTGCCTACTCCCCAAGCGGAGGTTTATGAAAAAGATAAACCAATCGATGATGAAGAGCTTTGTAGTGAATATTCCTTTATGGCTTCATAACCATCCAACTTATATGAGGGAGAAGAAGCCCAAATAAAGGAAATGGTACTAGAGCCTAAAAAATAATCGATGCTAAATCTTAATTATGACACTAGTTCATTTTGGGGCAAGTATGCTAAGTTGGATTAAAAACCCCAAATTAAGAGAAAGCCCCCATTCTAACCACTTGTCAATATCATGCTAGTTGGATTGGATGAAAGTCTATCTACCTGATTTAATGTTGACAGTTGGAGAGAAGGAACTCCATTCTTATGTTTTGAAATTTGACATTCCAATGAAGCATATGGAGCCCCACACATCAATGGCCAAAGAACTCAACTCTCCAAGTCCAAGGATTGGCCTATTGATGCACACTTTTTTACACAAGGCACAAAATCAAAAAATGGATGCAAAGTTGGGTAAAAGGTACAAATCTTCAAAGTGGCATGATAGAACATTTATCACCATGACCTTATATTTGTCTAATGTGCCTCAAAGATATACTGATCAAAAAATGATTATGAAATTCAAATCCTCTAGGTGAAGACACAAATTTGGATTGAACAGGAGTCGGTCTACGATGTTAAACTAAGCGTTCAACGGGAGGCAGCCCATCATTACATGAAAAGTGGAATGTATCCTTTCCATTCTATGCATGGTAGAGTAGAATAACTTTTTAATATTGTGCATGCATAACCCATTGAATTTGGGTGTCGAGAGGATTTTCTATAGAATTTGAATAAGGGGACGTGTGGAATTAGAAACTTGAATAAGCAGGAAATGTTGGAAAACCAGTTGTATAGTCTCAATTACCAGAACTGCGGCCCATTCCACCATGATCGCCGAGGTCGATGATCACGATCGCGATGGAACGGACCGCGACTTTGGTCTAATCATCTTAAAATGACTATCGAACTCACATTTTGTCATAATTCCTCTCTCAAATTCTCTCTAAAATTCTCCCTAATTTTGTGTTTTTTGTGGCATCTTAAATTATCATTTCAATCCACTCACATCTCTATACATGGTATGTATTCCTTACATCATTGTTATGAACATAAATGCATACATATAGCCTTTCGTGTGTAGTTTAGCTTACAAGAGTACTTTTAGTTACTAAATACATGTGTAGTTTGAAATTGAACTGTGCTTGGTTGTTGTAGTTGGTTTACACATGAATTGGAGAAGTTTTAAAGACCCAAAACTGTGCTTTAAGTAACATGATTTGTTGTGTAAACCTTGTGTTTGATTAAATTCCCTTACAAATTCCTTGACTAATTCCTTTGTATTTAGGACTATGATCACACATTCTATGCTTAGTTACAACGAGGGATTAGGATAAAAATTTAAATTCTAACAATGTGCAGAACCTGTCAAATTTGGTCTCGGGTACCGCAATTGCTGTCTCAATGACCACAATCGTGGTCAGTAGTCTGTAATCACCATACCTGAGAGCATACTTTGACTGGAAGTAAATATTCTGCACAACCTTAGCTGACCCTAAAACCCTCCATAACACTACCACTTGATCTTATATGCTTTCTCTAGCATGTTTTTGATGTGTTAGTAATAATATAGGCCTGAGTTGCATTTTATATAGATTCTAAGCTACTAAAAAAATGGGTGATTTCAACGATACCCAATTCATGTCCATAGAATGCCGACACCAGTATCTTGCAGACTTCCACAGAACAAAGTTACTTCTCAAAAGAGGTATCAACTTAGAAAAGGTGGAAGAAAAGTTTCCAAAATTTCATGACAGGCTCACTACAACCTAGTGGATATTTTTTGCCCCGAAACCCTACTTAGCAGTTGAACAATGGGTTCATGAATTTTACATAAACCTTTGCGTAGTTTCACTCAAATACCCAGTAATGAAAATCTAGGGTAAATTGGTCAACTTTGGAGTGAAGTAAATTAATGCACTATACGGGATCCCAAATGCTGACCTAGGGGAATTTAGTGCAAATGGGTGCGAGACAGGCACTTGGATGGCTGATATCTTATGCACTGGAAAAGTACTCCCATGGGCCACCACTAAGCGAGATATTTTGATGAAGGACTTTAAGGCTGAAGCTAGGCTTTTACTGAACATCATCTGTAGAAAAGTCTCACATGCACACATTTCACTATTGTTATAGACCTGTGAGCTCGAATGGGCACTTGAATCTTATCTGTCATTACTCGAAATGTAGGCGAGATTGCTCTCTCAGAGTGGCGATATTTCAAGAACTAGGGAGGTACTCATCTTTTTCTTCCTTTCTTTATGACTTAGCTATAAAGTAAAGTGGGAGAGGAGACTTATGATATTGAAACTTAGGTGTGCCCTGGCTCCCCCATCTGCCTACTCAGATTCAGAGGCGAAGGAGCACCAGGTCAAAGTAAGAATTGGAAGATGGACTCTGGTAAATCAGTCCATTAGGACAAGGATTCTTGCAGACCCTTATTAGCCACTATCTTCGATGATATATCTATTTAAATATAGGGGATTAAAAACCTATTATCTAGATTACCTCATGGACCAAGAGAGTGCTCCACTGCTCGTCATTCATATATGGAAAAATTAGATTATGATAAGTACATAACAGAGCAGAATAAGAAGGGTGCCACAGTGGCTAGCCTGGAGAGAGCTTATTCAGCCCTAGCTAAATCTCACAAGGACCTTAAAGACTTACCAGATGAAATGGTGAAGAGAGAGAAAAAGAGAGAAAATTTTTAAAAAGCTACGGAAGAGTTTGAAAGGCATATTCAAGGTACTCAAACCCAACCAACCATTACCTACATCGAGATTTGATAGTAATGATGAGGCACCTGCAGAATGGTCAACTGATAACACCGATTCAGCACAACGAGATAGCTAGAGATGTTGATATAGGGAGTCCCATTTACTCTTTCCTTCTTACACATTTAGTGAGGTCACTGTATTTATTTAAGTAGGGGGCGGCCCCAGATTTATATTTTTGTTGGGTTGTGGTACCAAATATTTCTATTTATGACTATATATGATTATGTTATGGATATTGCTTGTTATGTTTTTGAGGACACATTCCTGGGTACCTGGATGGTGCCGAACTTTTACGTATTATCATGCTTTTTGTTTAATTCTAGTTTTAGTTTTTTATACATGCTTTAAATTTTGTTATGAATCTTAGTAATGTTAGGAAAAGTATGCAGGAGAATTCTAAGTACCCGTAGCACAACTGTAGAAGATGAAAAGGAAGCCTGAGTACCTATTGTATTTTAGTTTGTTTTATAAAGTTGGGATCAGATTGTACACCATTGGCTAATTTTGAGTAGCCATATGGTTAGTTCACCCGTTTTGAGCAAAGATGTGAGACTAAGGCTTTGGTTGTAGCCGTCACCATATTTTTGCAACTTGCGCATGGTGTTATGGAAAATCAATAAACCCCCTTCATCAAAAATTTTTGAAAAATCAAAGGCATTGCGTTAGCAATGTTTTAACAAATCCTTTTCTCTTTTTGTGATTCCAAAAATTTTTTAGTTATGAATAGTGATAAATACTCCAACTGTGTCTCTCGCGAGAGGGAATTTTGATCTCTCTTGGAAAAATCTTACTTGTCGTGTGTGGTAAGCTACTTGATATTCATCTCTTGTACACTTGTGATATCTAGAACTTGCCCCATTAGTCTTTTAAAATTATTTTTGATCGTTCTTGGTTGGAGAAATGATCATAGGCCCTCATTGCAATTTTGGAACCTACTCTATCCTATAATGCCTTCCCAAACATAATGGAAATCCCTAGTTACCCACTTTTTGATTTTGGACATTTTTTGGTACACATTACAGGACGTGAACCATTCTTTTATCCCTCTTTTGAACTATACCATCTTTGAACTCCAAAAATGCAATGTGAGGCTAAAATCCTAAGTTGGTGGTGGTAAAGATCGATAGAAGTGAGTTTGGGGCCACAAAGTATTAGTGTTATACCAATTGAGCCTACGTGTTGATAATCAATGTTTATAAAAATAAAGTATCTCATAAAAGGATGACTTGCATAAAAAAATGGAAGCAAGAGAAAAAGTGGTTAACAAAGGAAGGAAAATATAGGCATGAATAAATAAATAAAATAAAGAAGAGTGGTCCTTATTCAAAAGAAAAGGATCATAAAAAGTGAAGTGTATGTTCAATGTAGGGTGTAACCATGTTGTTCCTAAATGATATCTTACCCTAAGTCGAACCTCAATTACGAACTTAGAAAGTCCTTTGAGATCTTCGACCATTTACTTTCTTTGTAGTGGAGATTGAATATAGGGGAAATCCTATGGCACGACACTTATTGCATTGAGATTTCTTTTGTGAGGGGAAAATTTTTCACTTAAAATTCCTTGTTACTTGTTCGGTAGTTTGGTGTGTGAAACTTTTCTTTCTTGTGGGATGGGCATGCAAACAAGTTTGGGTCAGTGATTCTTGTCACCTCCTGGATAATAAGTAAAGTGTAGTATGGTTTTGCTTTAGTTAAAAGGTGAGCCACTTCTAGAGTTTTTGTTTTTGTTGTTTGATTTCTCCTTAAAGTCTGATGCAACCTGGAATATAACATTTTAAAATTAGGGATGTTGAGAAATTACCCTAGCATAAGTGTGATGATCTACTTATGGTTGCGACTCAAGTCAAGGTTGGTATGGAATTTAAGGCAAAAATTATGGGCATGAATGATTGTGTCTCATGGTAAAAAGGTAGTGTTGCTTAAGGACAAGAAAATGCTTAAGTTGGGGTTGTTGATGAGTGGTTATTTTACCACTCATTAGCACTCAGTTTTAGCGCATATTATCTTATCCCAAATGAGTAAATAAGTCATAATTATGATTTAATGCACTAATTTCTACTCTCTGTAGATATAGGAATTGAGAAGACAAAGAGACATGGATTAGATCTTGAAATAACAAAATGGAGTAGAAAAAGTATAGCTGAAGACCTACAGTGAAATACCCTTAGTTACTGTGTTCATGGTCCATGGACTGCAGTCGCGGTCAGCCAAGATGGTCAATCAACCACAACTGCAAAAGTTAATCGCGGTCACGGCCAAACTTGCAATCACGACTTGGCAGAAATGTTCAGCCCCTGGGCAAAAATATAATTGCACGTGTTGAACCCAATGTGAACAAAAGGACTCAAACTCTAATTTCATGTATCATTCATCCCATCAAATTCCTTCTTCCCCAATTTTATAGGTTTTGGCATGAGACATTGTATCATCCATTTTTGGATAAGAAAATAATGTCTAAATTTCAGGTGAAGAATACATTGGAGACTTTCTAAGTGGAATATTTTCTCACTTTCATTGTTGATATTGAGGGAGATCCAAGTTTGAAGTAACATTCGCTTAAATCTTCAACAACTTTGATTCAATGGAAACTATGGGTATATCCATGTTTGTTTATCTTAAATGTAGCTAAATTTCCCTTTTGGGGTTATGTGTGAATAGGGATTAAAGTGTATGTGGGTTGTGATTGTTAGTATCTATTTGTAGTTCATGTTAATGGGTTCTATTATTGTTGTGCTATTTTGGTTGGGATTTGATGGGTGAAAGCTCCAAATACCCACATAGGTTTTATGAGTGAAAGCTCTAATCTCTAGAAAGTTTAATACCATCTTTGAATGAAGTATTTTAGGTGAACTTTAGGAATCTATATAATCTTCGGAAGAGGGATATAGGGACCGAAGCAATGATAGAGAATTATGTGTGTAGTTTGCTAAATTTTAACTATCATAGACATAAGGGTGAATACGAGGTTAACTTTGCCATGGGTGTCATCCTAGGAATAGGGAAACCTTGACTAAAGTTGTGGTTGCAAATTGTTGAATACATCCATTAGGTATTCAAAAGGATCAATGGGTGCAAGTTTGGGGTTTTGTTGAAAGACTAGTATCAAAATCTATAACAAAACCTACCCATATTTGAATTACTAAATCGATGTTGATAATTAGCTCTCATATTACACTTCCTTAGTAATGCATAATGCCAAGATCCGTGCATAATTGTTAAAACTCTAATTATTGGTAGCCCTAAATTTATACTAGAAAATCCCAAAAAGAAATATTAGAGTAGGAACTAACCTACCCCATTTTATCTTTTTGTAAAGTTTGTTTGAATTTTAACTTGTATCTATCATATTGAATTAATTTGATCTCCACTCACATTGTTTCTCGTGTATTCGACCTAGACTCCAAAGTAGAGTAGATATATTGATGACGACCGTCTTTTATTTAATTGAAGTGTAAGTTGAGCGTTATCAACCCCACGTCCATAAAACACCTTAGGGGCAGTCCTTCGACATTTTAATGCATCAAAGAGAGAACTTTTGGGGAATTATTTCCACACTCTAACGCATGAAAGACTCTCTTTATACTTTCTAAATCTCCTCAAGTAAGATACTTAGAATTTATAAATAGTTAAACTTGGTATTTTAGGTATGTTACTATTTCCTAATTTCTTAGTTTTTAAAAGCATAGATTTTAATGTGTTGTTAATATGAAATTGTTGTTGGTTTTGAAACATGGATTGAGGGTTATCAATAAATGTTTTCTATGTGATTTTTCATGTTTTCCATAGCATGGGTTATGTTTAAAAGTTGTTTTTTAAATCAATTTCATCCAAGACGATGGTTAATAGATTAGGGAATTATTATTTACCCCAACATGTGACTTTTGAAGTGGTTATGACCTCAACCCCATATTGTGAAACTAGTTTTGAGTATGTAAAATATGCATATTGAACTACTCTTGAACTATTGAAGTATGTGAATGTTTATTGAAGCATAATGATTTTGAATTGAACCTTATTAGATGTGTAATTCCCCAAGCTAATGTAAAATTCAACCACCAAGGCACGAATTTCCCCAAATAATAAAATTATTTCTGTATATTAATGGTACCTTAAAAGTGTTATTGGTATGACGATACCAACAATGTATGCCTAAATGTGTATCATGGTTTAATGAATGGGAAAGTGTGATAATTGTTTTAATTAGGCCTTAATGAGGGTTTTGTAGTTGAGTTTTGAAAGTTGAGGTCTTGAGGGGCCAACACTGGAAACTGTGGTTGCCGATGTAAGGGTCTATATGTCTTGGTAGTTCAAGTACCCCGTATTACTATCATATGATTGAAAGGTTTAAGTCTCTCATATTATCTTACCTGATTAGGTGCTTGTGTCACCTTGATATGAATAGAGGTTTGAGTCCCCCATAATACATATGCATACCCTCTAGTTTGTGTGATCGCATGCACTGTGTCCGTACCAACTGGGGGAGAGTTGGGCCAATATAGCCCATAGGTACCTTCTTATGTTATGATGGCTGAGCTACACAATCCATGCTAAGGTTTTATAGTGCATGTTAATCCTATTTCAAATCCCGACATGTGATATATATATATATGCCTTTGATTATATGCATTAGTTTTGAATAACTTTGAATTGCTGATCACGACATTATTTTATCCATATCCCATTGTTACATGCTATTTTTCACCGCACTAATAGTCTTCAGACGTTGTATAGCCATGTGATGTAGGCACCAAAGATACTTATACTTTTCATGCACAGAGTTAGGTGGATCGACTTGGTTTGCCAGTTTGTTATGGTCAAATGGTGAGTCTCTATTCTCAAGAAGTCTTAGACATTTCATCAGTTCTTATCATAGATTAGAATTGAGAGTTCTTATTATCATTTTCATTGTTAGAGTCGGGGACATGTACTGACCAAGATTGGTTTTTGATACTTTTGTTAGAAGGCTTTAATGGATTACTGTGAACTTGGGTGATGTTTTTAGGTTGTTCGAGTGGTTTAAAGTTGTCGGTCATAGATATAATTTTAATTTAATCAAGATTATTTGCATGACATCTTGTTATATGTTCAGAATTCATCCAACGTTAAGGATGTTGTGTTACCTTTGTTAGGTACAGCAGGTGGTCACCGGTCCATGTGGGCCTTGAGATGGCCATCATGGCCAGAACCTATTTCAGGTCATGACTACACAGCTTTGTGGACATCGAATTAACCATGCACCGATGCCCTAATACAGAATTTATCATGAACTGAACCAGGGCCTAGTCGTGTCAGGAATCTCAAGTCCACCGAGTCCCGAAGATCACCCATTATCTTTTTCAACAAGAATATAATATAGTATAATAGAAGAATCCCAACCTTAAGCAATATATGATAAAGAAAATTCATAAATTCTATGATTGATAAATATCCAACAACCACCAAATAATAACTAGTACCGATAACAAACCATAATAACCATTCCCATAGTAATGTCCAACAAACCCTCTAACAAAACCACAGATAGTCTAGTCGGGACATGCCTGCATCACTAGCCAAAAATGGATCAAAAATAAAAAACCAAATATAAAGAAATCCACGGCAAGAAATGGGTTCTTCTGAAGTATGGAAGCTCAACACTTCAGTATGACTCACGAGATGCCCCAAATCACCTAGTCATTATATAGGAGAAGTAGGAGTATGGCCAGTTCCTGCATCTAATGGAGAAACAATGCCTAAAGACGGTTAACGGTTTATGCACTAACATGTAAGACATGGATAAAGGATAAAGTGAAGAAATGATCCATAATAAACAAATCATTTAAAATCTAGTGCACAACATAATATAAATATATATCACATACCGGGAAAGGTAACAGGTCTTCCCATAAACTTTAAACCTTAAATAGACTATATAGCTTGACTATCCTAAAGTGGAACCCACGAGCTATATGGATTCAGCTCCCCCTACTAAAAGTGCCCCAATGTGTGTCAGAAGCACGAACCAAAGAAAACTCGAGGAAAATCTAGATCCACAAAGGAAACTAGTCATCCAAAAATATATAAAGTGTAACTAATGCACACAGTCATCAAGATAAACCTTACGTCCGCAAACATGAATTTCAAGTATCAATTTGCCCGAGTCATCCACCTACACTGGCTTACTACACAACCCCTTTTAAATCCATATTAAAGCATTTAAAACTTATACGAACAATTAATTCCAGGAGTTAATTATTAAGGCATCATTATGTGTCATTGTCATACTAACTACAGCTTGCAATAAAAAGTCATTAACCCATTACCTTAGGGAATTATTATACCCCAGATTCTATTATAAAAGTCCTCTTGGGGGACCCTATTGTACCCCACAAAATTTTCAAAAGCATCCTTAACCATTTTTCCATTTATGCAATGCATTAGCTTCAAAGTGAATTGTCAAACCAAATGATAATTAATATTCCAAATCCAATTATTCAGGTGGGTAGAGGTTATTATCAATCTTCATACCAAAACAAACTATTTGGGGAATCTATTGTACCCCTAAATTCATTGACCATCCCTATGCACTCCAATAAGAGTACAAATCAACAATTCATGCATAATAAATCAATAGAAACCATGGAAAAGCATATAAATGTTTTATATCCAAAATCCTCAACCCATAATTCAAAACACAACATCAAAATAATAAAATAATAAACTATTTTTCATTTCATTAATAAAATACAAGTATAGGGAATGTGGTACATGTCTCAAACACACAAGAATTGGAAAGTGATTCAGATCTTGATACCCAAAAGCTGAACGTAGGAGGAAATCCTTAGCTCTCTTAGGTTTTTTAACTTTGGGATATAATAATATCCTTGGCATCATAAAAAATGATGGAAATAAGTTAATATAGTGCTTAAAGGTCGTTCATAGGTGAAACTACCTCCATACAGCGTATCCCAAGTAATTAAAAAAAATTGCACCGATTTTTACATAGGACCATGGCACGAACCTTATCACAGTGGCTAACATCCTTAACACAAACCCTAATGTGAAGACTATCCCTTGTTTCATGGAACCTAACATGTAGGCTATCCTACATGACAAGGTGATATCACGGAGGCTCACTACCTTCGGGATTGAAAATAATCCGGAACCCCATCCAAAAATTCCTAAACACTTTTGGGCCACCCCTTTAACATACACAAGTACAATTTGAGTCCAAAATCAATGTTTAAACTGGAGAAGGACTAAATAAAATGCTTAAAATTTTTAGAGGGTTTTAGAGTATGGAAGCACTTCTACTATTCATATGCATTGGTAGGTGATCTCAGACTTGGACTTATGCAGAGAAGTGGTGAGCTTCTATTCTATGAAAGTCTTGATCATTACATTTGTTTTCTTCCACAAATTAGAATTGAATACTGCACATTTACATTGTCATTGTCAAGGTCGAGGGCATGTCCTGATGTAAGTTATTTTCTGGTATGAGGCTTTATGGATATTACTGTGGACTGGGTATTGTTTGTTGACATTCTCATACTTTGTGCTTATTATTTTCTATGTTGTTATATTTTTGACTTTTATCCGTTGCTAGGTGTGTTAATTTCTATTTTGTTAGGAAAAGTGGGTGATCTCTGATCCTTGGTGGACTTGACATGGCCGTCACGGTCATGCCCTGGTTTGGGTCATTAGAGTAACACCAAAAAAATCTAATCCAAGATTAGAACCATGCTTTAAGTACATGAAATATCAAAAAAACATTTTTTTGGTGGTATGGTTTTTGATACAGTCATGTATTGAGGCAAAAAGTAACTCCTAGCGCGAGGCCAAGTCAAAATCTTCCTTAATGATTGATACCCTGAGAAGAATTGTTCTATAGTAAACATCACATTAATCCTAGGTTCTGAAGGTATTTTGAGCATATGACCAATTAAATGACATATATTTGAGTTATCATTCCAACTCATCCAATGTTTCTTTAAACTGATATCGGAGTTAAAAGTTATATCTATTTTTGTGAAGCACTATCTAGCAGTGGAAACCTACGATCGTAGCAAGATTGTATAACTGTACAATGCTTTTATCTGATAAAAATAGTATCCATCATTTGAAAGTTGACAAATATGACTCCAAACTACGATAGGTAACCATGACCATGTTTAGAAACCATGATCTTATGTACGATCTAGATTTCTAAAGTTGATCTAGCTGCAACCTAGAACCTAAGAACAAAGGTACGATTATAGGTGGGTCCCATTATCGTACTAACGCTCTTCTAGTAGAGCTTAAAGATATCATATCCATCTATCAATCAGAAATACCACCCACGATCATAGGTAGGTCCCACAATCATTAGAAGGTCTCATGTGTCCCTTCCAACAACATTAGTTATGAATTTAAAAGGGCACATTAGTAATTTCCCACTCTTTAAACATGAAAAACATGTTGTTTAAGATATTTGATGGCTGAATATTTAGGGTTAATATTATCATAATCCTTCATTATTTGATGGTTGAATATTTAGGGTTAATGTTATCATAATCCTTCATTACTTTGAACCAATCAACACTTATTTTAGCACAGAAAAAGTGGAAATTTTCTTTCACCAAGGTAAAATTAGGGTTCTTTAACTTCACTCCCTAATTTCAAAATATTCTTTAGGTTTTTATTGTCCAGGTATATAAGATTTTATAAATTTGTCTTATTTCACCAATTGAGTCCCAAACTTAATTCAGTTTCTTTATTTAATTCCTTTCTAAAAGCTTAGGGTTCATGAATGTTGCAAATTTCTTGTTAATCTAGTTCCTTGATCTCCTTGAGCTGTAAACCTATGTTGTAAAATTTGTTTTCGTACCATTATATGTACAAATTTAAATATTTTCTATGTTTTGAATGTATTATTGGTGGACTTGAGATAAAAAATTCCATAATCCACTCACTTTATGAAATTGCCATAAATATTGTATTTTTCTGAGATGTTGGGTTAAGAACCCCTGATAACCGAGGATATCATACATATAGTTATCAGTATTATATATTCTAGTTTCCATGTTCTAAATTCTCTATGTCATTGTTATTTTATGATCATAGAATATTTCTATTATTGAGCATTTCAATTATTAGTGTCATTCAGTTATGAGTACTACTTAGCATCAAGCGGACGTAAGGAGGAAGGCTCACCCATCATTTAGACTATGAAATTTAGTAGATGTATAGATGTCACTAAACTATTTGTATCATAGGTTCTAGAGGGTCACCCATTAGGTCGGGCTTCAAACCTTAGTGCTTTTGGACTTTAGTTTAGTAGATCCACTTCAGTTTCTGTTAGCAAGGTACAAAATACTCTTCTAGTTGAGGTTATTTTTTGTACCCATGTTAGCTCAGATTTGGGTATGTCGGCTATTAGTTCATCCCACTATCCATATCTTACAGTTCATAGTTCATGGTTAAGCTTCAAATACTTGCATGACTTTTTATTCATTTATTTAGTTTATCATACAATACATGTCTAATACTTGGTCTTCCATTAGTTTACCATGTTACATGAATTATGTTGAGTCTATATATCAGTTATTCCTATATAACATACTTAATATATTCAAAGTACAAATCACATACTTTTATACATTTTTTATCTCATAATATAGGTTGTAACATTCGGTATTCAAATAGCGCTTAGTACGATCCAACTACATCAACAACAGTACTTTGGTGAGTCATCATTATTCAAGGACTATAATTAGTGTTTCGTTTTATTTTATTTTAGTTTCAAATAGTTAGAGTTACCCGGGGCTTTTCCCAGTTACTCGCTTTAGTAGAGGCTTGTAGATAAACAGGAGAGATTCAGTTTCATATCATGTTTAGTGAATTTAATTTTTAACATTGATAATTGGTTTTGATTTTTATATATCATTCAGAATTTAGCTTACGCACAATGTTATTAAATTTTATACCATATTCTTAGTGTCATGCAAGGTCATGGATTAGCTTGGGGTCACTTGTGACTTTAAGCACCGTGTTTCAACTAGGAATTAGTCTCGGGCCATGATATTATTCCATAACCTGTGAAGTGACTCATTTTAGGTTAGAAAGTAAGTTTTCAACCATGGTCAGGAAAAGCATGACTAAAACCTTGAGTCAAGATACCAAGGTATGGATTATGGTGTGCCCTCATTAGTTTTAATATAGAACAAGTCAAAAACTGGTCCAAGAGATTACGAGTCAAGTCACAACAGTTAGACTCACTTCATGAGTCATACATTAACCCATGGGACATAGTTATGAAAAGCTTTTAATGTTTTAAAATTGTGGGAAATTAGTTTTTAACTCATCTTTTTACCCCGTTATTTGCTTGTATAATATCTCAAAAAGGAATATCAACTTATCAATCAATTTCCATCACATCACATGATTAAACATCTAAAACTCTAGAAAATTTCCTCTCTAACAAATTCTATGGTTAAATTTTTTTCTTTGATTAAAGCTTTAATAGAAAAGTTCTAGCATTGATAGATATGTGGATCTAAAGGGATACTTTCCCTTCACTCTCGTGTCTCATTTATCAGATGTTGTATTATGAATTTCATAATTTCAAGTCTAGATTTAAATATCCAATCATTTAGATTCTTATGATTAAGTTTAGCAAGTTATTATGTTTCAGTTCTTATATTTAATGATTATAAATGATTTTGATAGTCCCATTTTAGTATATATGCTTGAAAAATTATAATAAAATTATTCTATAAGATTTATCCTCACGTACTCAAAATGTAGCATACTTTGGTTTCAGACATACGTAATTTTTCTATCAATGAGTAAATAGAATATATAATATGTTTTGGGATTAGTATATAGTACTAAGATGACGTAGGTTCAAATAATCCAAGTCTTAAAACAATGTTTTAACCATAGGACTAGTGTTTCTTTGCTAGTAGGTCAAATCCCATAGTACCCAAAGGCCCTATTAGTCGATCGATATTAGATAGGTTCTATACCATTGGAATAATGTAGGGCAACCCTCAAACTTAGATTATACATTGTACATAAAAATCTCATGTGATTAGGTCTATTTATAGAAACTTTACAGTTTCAAATTTGACTTAGATTAAATGTTTATGATCCCACAGATTTACAACTCACGCATATTTTAGCTCACTTACAAAAATAGAGTTTTGTTTTTCAACTTTGACTTATGTATCCTTGAATGCTTTCATTTTAGATTTCAGGAATGTTATTCCATGATATTGGTTATTCCATTTTTAAAAGTTATTAGCATGATCGTATATACTTGGTAAATTCAAAGAATTGACCACTTACTTTTCTTTTGAACTGTATTATGTTATGATGTAGATTCATATGCCTACTCCTAAACTTGTGGCTAGATATCTCAGTAGAATTTCTAGTTAGAATGGAGAGTCCTCATTATCTAAGGAGATTTTGAGTAATTCAAATTACTTAATTTATCACAGTCTATAATTTTAATTGGTCGAATGTTATTTGGGGGTCGTTAACATTACTCGATAGGGGGCCTTTTCATAATGGGCATCCCAACTCCAACCAGAATCGAGGATCACCCCCTGTTACCCAACCCAACCACCATTAGCATACCTTGAATTGGCTAAATACAGAACCTCTAACAAGATAGCAATATTGGACAAGGACTGATTTTTGGATAGGCTTATTCCTACACCAATCGTACCAAGTCATCTCATCCACCAAAACTTACTGATCCAACCCACCAAGCCAACACAATACCGAACCAAGGGACATAAACCAGGCTAAAACTAAATGATATTCTAAACATAAAATGACTAATCCCAAAATGAAATACGATGGAACAACCAACAATATCACCAATCGATATCAGCCCCAATACCAATACCAATGCTATGGCTGGCACAAATACTTATCCAGACCATTCCAAACCATAGCTGTACTACAAAGCCTCTAACCAAAAGAGTAAGAATATCTGGTTGGGACATGCTCCCAATCATAGCCAAAACCATTATCCAAAAATAAATGAAAAGGTCTAAAAATTTCCAAACCATGAAATTGATCATTCCTGAAAAATGGAATCTCACCACTTCAATCCAACAGTTGTCCCCGAGTCAATCCCTATGTAGGAGGAGTAGAAAGGTCACTTCCTATATAATGTGGGTATATAGCCACCAGAAGACGGGTTAGTAGGTGAACGCAAGCATAACTCAAGATTAGGATAAAATAATTCAATTTATAAAACCAAGTAAAAACCATCCATATGCACACAACCATACATATATATAAAACCATGTCGGGAAAAGAAAATGGGTTTAGCATGTATTTAAAACATTTACCTAGGTTGTGTAGCTCTGTCGTTCTAAACAACCCACGGTCTATATGGGTTTAACTTCCCTTGCTGAAAGAGCCCCAGTGTGTGAAGCCGCACGACCAAGGAAAAAAAACCTAGGATGACAAGTACATGCACCAAATATAAAGTGTGAAATCATGCACGCAGTTACCAAGGTAAAACCTTACATCGGTAAATATGAGTTTCTAATAATTTTCTCCTCGGGACCTCCGTCTTCCACGGCTTTGCTATTCACCCCGCAATTATTGCCCAATTAAAACCATTAACAAGCAATCAACCAAATCATTAACCATTTATTAACCAAGGCCATAAGTAGTGGTATCGTCATACCAAATTAACTTGCTAGTTTTGTCCATAGATAACCACATATAGGTTTAAGGGATTCCATGTACCCTTTATGATTTCAAATTAACAAAAATCATGGTCGCCAAGACCTTTCAAATTCATTTAAAACCATTTAAAACATTCATATCATTTATAGTTCCATTACGAAGTTTAAACTATGCATACGTTCCATTGAAAAATGAATATTATAGGAAAACATTGCTAAAGGCATTTTATCAAACACATTGGGGGCATAGTATTAGCAAAAACAAAGTCCATTACCAAAGAACCATTAACATTCAACCAATTATCCAAAACCACCATTAATGCATATAAAAGAATAATTAAAACATGGGAAAACCATAACCACTCATTTATAACCAAAAATCCCACATCATAGTTGAAACCCCAAAAACATACAACATTAAAATCATAAATACATTGTACAAAACCATGCCTTTATTTGGAAATAACAATGAGGGAAGAGAACATGCCTTGATTGAGAAAGTAGATGGAGAGAAAACACAAACCAGATTCCCAATATTAGTCCTCTAGTTGAAACCTTAGCTTTCTTTCCTAAAAGTTTTTGAGAGAATTATAGAGTGTTTAGGAAGAGTTTCTAAGTGTTAATGAATAGAATTATAGGGTAAATAGCCTCCCAAGTGAGTTATAAGTAGTGGGACCTTTTTTGGGTAAGTGGGGAATGTCTAAATACCCCCACTTAAGTTATGAATAATACCATCATAGGGGTATGACTGACCCTTATGAGTCATACCCATCAATATGAGCGGTACACACCATTCTTGTCCTAAGCCTTATCTTTTGGACCCAACACTGTCCAGTGTATAACTCATCTTATCTAAGTCGTATTGACAGTACATGATCCGTACCTTTTACCCCTATTCCCAATCAAGATAGAATCATGGAAAGTTTGAACACTTATCCACCATACGAGTCCCTGGTATGACTTGCACCGTGGCTTACGAATCTTGGTGAGCCACTCGTACTAAAATACAACTTAAGTTACCAAGTCTAAGGTTATATGAAGGAACCAAATAATCCGTATACAACCATATGACTCGTACCACCAAGTCATACCCATTTCAATGACCAAAATCTATCCCTCCAACCAACACTGGTCAGCATACGACTCGACCATACCTCTGTACCCCAACATATAGCTCATACCTATGAGTCTTAGTGGGTACATTGATTAAAATTCCAAGAAATTTTCTATGGGTCAGAACCTAGGGTGTTTTAGTATCCCCAACTAGAACATTCATCCCCAAATTATGGATAATGTAGGGGTAACTACACTCATAAGTCATTTGCATTATCAAATATATTTCAAATCCTTAACAAAGTTTTAAAACATAAGGGCGAAGATATTAATCCTTCCTTAACAAACTTAGAAAATAAAGATATGTTGAAGACACATACCTTTTGTATAAATCCCTAAAGCATAAAACAGATGTAAATACTTGGACTTTATGTCCTTTTCCACTTCCCACGCAGCTTCTTCCACTGTATGGTTCAACCATAGAACCTTAACCAAAGCCACATCCTTTGTTCACAACTGGCAAAGCTGCTTATCCAAGATCTTATCTGGGACTTCTTTATAGGACAGAGAGTCCAAAATACCCGACCCCCCAAAGGAACATTCGATGAAAGATCACCAAGACACTTTCTCAACATGGATACATGAACCAAGCTCAATCTAGAAGGTAACTCCAACTCATAAGCAATATTACCAACCCTGGGTAGAATCTCGTAATGACCAACATACTAGGGACTAAGCTTTCCCTTCTTACCAATATGCACTACAACTTTCATGGGAGATACCTTATGGAAAACCTTCTCCCCAACCTCAAACTCTAAGTCTCTATACCTGCATTTGCATAGGACATTTGGAGACTTTGGGTAGCCTTAAGCCTATCTCAAATCACCTTCACCTTCTTCATAGCCTTGTAAACTAAGTCGGGACCAAATATATCCACATTTCCAAACTCAAACAACCTAATAGGAGATCTACACCTCCTATCATACAATGCCTCAAAAGGAGCCATACCAATACTAGAATGATAGATATTGGTTGAAGCAAACTCTACCAAAGGTAGATGCTCCACCCAATTTAACCATAATCGATCATACAAGATAGAAGCATATACTCCAATGTCTGAATACTTCTCTCTACATATTTATCAATCTGTGAGTGGTAAGTACTACTCAAGCTAACCTTTGTCCCCAAACTTTTTATGAAATATCACAAAAATTTAGACATAAACTGCATGCCATAATCAGATTAATCAAAATAGTTACCCCATGCAGCTTCACAATCTCTTGAAGATATAAGTTCGCATAATCCTCCGCCGTAAAGGTAGTGCTCATTGGCAAGAATTGAGAAGACTTCATTATCCTATACATGATGACCCAAATCAAATCATATTAATTTCAAGACCGAGGAAGACCAGTAAAAAAATCCTTATTGATTACCTCTCATTTCCATTTAGGCAAAACAATCTCTTGATGCAAACCACCAAGCTTTGTGTGCTCAACTTTAACTTATTAACACTCCAAGCACTTGGCAAAAAAATAGCCACATGCCTTTTTATACCGTTCCACTAATACATCTCCTAGAGATTATTATACATCTTCGTGAAACCAGAATGAACAACATATTATAACTCATGTTCCTCAGCCAAAATCCTTTGTTACAAATCGTCGACATCAGGAACAAATAACATTTCATAGTATCATAAAGTACCATCACCACAAATCTCAAAAACCATCACCTTTTTCCCACAAACGTCACCCTAAATTTTCATCAAGATAGGATCCAATACTTGTGTCTCCTTGATCTGTGCACCAAGAGATGATCAAACAACTTTTTGTACCATTAAACCTCTATTTTTAGAGTCCAAGAGGTGAACTCTAAGATTAGACAGGTAGTGAATATCCTTCACCAACTCTCATTTTTCTTTGTCCACATAAGCCAAACTCCCCATGGACAACCTGTTAAGTGCATCAGCAACTACGTTAGCCTTACTTGGGTGATAGTGAAGATTCATATTATAGTTCTTAAGAAGCTCAAGCTATCTCCTCTGCCTGAGATTTAGCTTCTTCTGAATGAACACATACTGTAGACTCTTATGGTCAAAAAAATGCCCACGTGTTCACCATAAAAATAATGCCACCAAATATTTAAGGCAATCACATCCACCAATAGCTTCAAATCATGAGTAAGATAGTTCCTCTCATGCACCTTCAACTGCCTGTAGGAATAGGCAATCACCTTCCCATGCTGCATCAAAACACAACCAAGACCTACCTGTGATGCATCACAATAGACCATAACTCATCAATGCCTCATGGAAAAGTTAGAAATTGAGCCAAAGTTGGCTTATTTTTCAATTTCTCAAAACTCCCCTCACTAGCATCCGACCAAGTAAACTTAGCCTTCTTTCGAGTTAACTTAATAAAAAAAGATGTTATCAATGAAAAGCCTTCCAAAAACTGCCTATAATACCTAGCCAAACCTAAGAAGCTCCAAATATTAGTTGGATTCATGGGTCTAGGGCACCTATTAACAATAAAAACTCTTCATAGATCCCCCATGATCTGTACGCCATAAATAATATGACGAATAAAAGTCATAGAGTTCAACCAAAACACACACTTGAAGAACTTGGCATATAATTGTTGTTCCTTTAAGGTCTAAAACACCACATGGAGGTGAGTAACATGGTCCACCATACTTTTGGAATAAACTAGAATGTCATCAATAAACACAATGACAAAGAGATCTAAGAATTTCTAGAAAATATTGTTCATCAAATCCATACAGGTAGTTGGGGCATTAGTTAATCCAAATGACATTACCAAAAACATGAAGTGCCCATTCCAACTTCGAAAAGTGAATTTAGGAATATCAATCTTAAAAAAAACATGGCACCTTGCAACTGAAAAAACAAATCATTAATTCTTGGAAGAGGATACTTATTCTTGTCCATTACCTTATTCAACTTCTTCTAGTTAATGCACATCCAAAAGGAACTATCATTCTTGCATATGAATAATACTGGTGCACTACACGAGGATAAACTAGGATGAATAAACCCCTTATCCCAAAGATTTTTAAGTTGCTCCTTCAGTTTCCTCAAGACAGCCGAAGCCATTATGTAATACCCCATATTTTGGACTAGAATGAAAATCCGTCATTCCTATGCGTGGATGTTTCAAAAGCCTCAACTCCGATATTAATTTAGTTTTTTAATCAATTATGTAGTGTGGGAAAATATTTGAGCATGAATTTATATAATAGAGGTCCCCTAACTTAAGTATAAGTTGAAAGTTTTCCTATCATTCAAGTTTTAGTGAGCGTCAAATCTTGGGTCAAATTCAATTGATGATAACTCGTTGTATATGAAGAACTATGTGGTTTAATATATATCAAATGAAAGCTCTTTGAATTAGCTTTCCAACTATACCAATTTTTCCTAAATCCGATATCAGATCAATAAATTATCCCTATTTTATTCCAGCATGTCAAGATGGAAAATGGTGATAACGTTTCTAATGGGCTATCACGTTTTTGATGACCTTTTTGAAGATGTCGTCACATTCTAAAGATATCGTTATCCTTGGGTAGAAAATCAAGAATTTGGACCCTTTTTGTGATAACCTTTCGTGATGGCCTATCACGGACCTGATGGTCTGTCTCGGATGGCATCCAGTACATTTTTCCAGCAATTCAAGGGCATTTTTGCAAGGATATTTTGATCATTTCGTTCACCTTCCACGACTTATAACCCTAAAGAGGCGTAATTTTTCTTATTTTTCTTAAGTTAAGCATCTCAAAAACCTTCTCTTACGCTCTCAACCACAATATTAGGGTTTCCATCAAACTCATATCTCAAAAGTAAGATTCAAATCTTTTTCCAAGATAGTCAAGAATTAAGTCTCCCAATCTAAAAATTCTCTAGCAAATCAACAAGGTTTTTTTTCGAAGGTATGCGTGTGTTCATTCGTGGATTTCATTCATCCATGAAGTTTAAGAATCCTATTCTAAAACTATATATTATAGTTTTCATGTTATGAATGGATTTTTAATCATGCTTATATGTTGAATGATGCCAAGTTAGAATCTTTATATGGTATTATGAATCTAAGACATCATATGGGTTGAAAATATGTAAGTTTGATTATTTATGATGAGTAATTGTATGATTAACACCTACGCCTAAGTTGTGCATGTAAGGTGTCTGATAAAATACCTAAGAGACTAGAAATCATGCATTATAGATAAATTGTGACTAAGGGAGCCCCTATGATTCAATGTCATCCATATTTATAATGTGTCTTGTCAACTGTAATACCCTGAAAAATTCAAACCAATATTAGACCCATGTACCAAGCTCATGCATAGTACATCATGGTTTTTTTGTAGTTTTATGAGTAATTTAGATGTATATTAAGGCTTCAAATAACTCCCAGCTATCAGACGAATCAAAACATTCCTTACCGATTGAATTCTTGAGAAGGATATTGGTATAGTCAACTGAAATGAGCATATCTCTCATTATACTAGGAATTTATGAGCTTATGACCTATCAACAGATAGATAATTGAATTAGCTTACCAAGACATCAATTTCGCCTAAATCCAATATCAGAGCAAAGAGTTACGCCTATTTTGCTCCAGCATGTTAGGCTGGAAATAGTGTGAAGACATTCATGATAACTTATCACATTGTGACTCCCTATCACGAAGGTCATCATCCTTAGGCAGAAACCAGCTCCTAAGTGACGACATTCGTGATAGCCTATCATATTTGTGATGCCCTATCACGAAGGTCATCAGCCTTAGGCAAAAACCAGCCGCTAAGTGACGACATTCATCATAGCTTACCACATTTGTGATGCCCTATAATAAAGGGCATCAGCTATGATTTTCAGAAACTGGGAAATTATTTAATAAGGGTAATTTGGTCTTTTCTTTCACCTTCCATGACTTATAACCCTAAAGAGGCATAATTTTTCCCATTTTTCTTCAGTTAAGCGTCTTAAAAACCCTCTCTGATACTATCAACCACAAGATTAGGGTTCCCATCAAACTCATCTCTTAAAAGCAAGATTCAAGCCTTTTTTACAAGATAATCAAGAATTAAGTTTTTCAATCCAAGAACTCTCTAGCAAATCATCAAAGTTTTCTTTCAAAGGTATGCGTGTGTTCATTCATAGACTCTTTTCATCCTTGAAGTTCAAGATCCCTTTTTTTTCTTTCTAAAACTATATATTATGGTTTTCATGTTATGAATGGATTGTTGATCATGTTTATGTGTTGAATGATGCCAAGATATAATCTTTATGTGTTATTATGAATCTATGACATCATATGAGTTGAAAACATATAATTTTGATTATTTATGATGAGTAATTGAATGATTTACACCTATGCCTAAGTTGTGCATGTAAGGTGTTTGATAAAATACCTAAGAGACTAGAAATCATGTAGTATAGATAAATTGTGACTAAGTGAAGGATTCATGATAGGCCTCTATGATTCAATGTCATCCATGTTGATAATGTGTCTTGTGAGCACTGTTGGATTACTCATGAACTAGTCTTGTGGAATTATGCTATGCTTACTTGCAAAACCCACTCATGTACAAGATGTAGAATACCCATGTACTTGATGAAATTCCCCAAGTTATGATATTATTGATTGTGGTTGTAATATGTAATGACATGATATTGAAAGATATGCAAGTATATACATGTTGTATGAAATTCCCTTCCATGAAATAGATTATTGAGAACCATACTTAGTATGAAATCCCTTATTTATGATACTATGGATTATGGACTCTACTTTTATGATCAAGTCAGCTATTTGTGTCAGTTTTCTTTCATCGAGTCCTAGGGGTACTTGTACCCAAAAAAAATATAGTTGTGTGCCTAGATCCATGTCATGTTTTCATAATACTCTCAGTTAAGCGATCTATAGAAATCAGTCAGTCATGTGACTAGGAAAACTCAGTAATCTCAGTAGTGAAGTATTCTTAGTAATCTCAGTGCTCAGTAACCTCAGTAATCATAGTAAATCTCAGTAACTTTAGTACTCTTAATTAGTCCTCAGAACTCATTATATTCCATCCGTCATCAGAATCCAGTAAACTCAGTTTTAGCTCCACTAAATAATACCACTATTTTTAGTGTAATTAATCAGTATCAGTTTAAAATATTAGTTTAGTTAAGTTATTTAGTTCATCCCAATTATTCAGTTTAGTGTCTTTCAAATGGGAGTAGGAGTCAGCACCGAGTGAGCCTAGGGATGGGGACTCACCCGCTATATTAGGATTGAGATCCTTAGAAGCAATCCCGAAGTTCCAAAACTACATAGCCAACGTAGGTATGAGATGTCACCCATTAGATAGGACTAACATACTCAGGGGTAACCCATTAGCATATTTATATGTATAGGACTGATCCCAGGAGTCTCTCACTAGTTTAGGACAGACTCCATAACAGATATCTTTACTGGTGGCGCGGTACGGACACCGTTCCAGTCAGGGATGAGATTGGACCCTAGTCAGCTTAGCTTGGGGCATGTTGATTAGATAACATATCCCACAGTTTCAATTACAGATTAAGAACTGCCAGATTCAGTCAACTCTATTCAGTAGTACAGATTCAGTACTGTTAGAGACAATCAATCCTTATCATTATAAATATACTTCAAGATTACCTATTAGATAGGAATGACCTTAACTATAGTTAAACAGTATTAGAATCATCGTATTAAAACATCACCTACTAGATAGGATTAATCTCAAATTTAGTTACTCCATATAAAATAAAACTCAGATAGTTCCATCAGAACTTAGACTGTCAGATACAGTCTCTCAGTATCAGTTACATTGGTTAGGCTAATCATCACAGGTATATCAATTATATAAGTTTTTTGAAATCATATATCAGTCATATCAGTTATCAGAATTCATGATATCAGTATTCAGCTTCAAGTCTGTCAGAGACAGTCAACTAGAGCAATTCTTCATAATTTGAATTGTCAAAAATAGTCATTCATCTATTTAGTATATTAGTATCAGTATACTCATATTGTCAGTATTCAAACTCAGTAGTCAGTATCTCTATGAGTTCAGTTATAGTTATGTATGCATGTATGTATTCTCATATTTATATTAGTCAGCATTGTTCATGCATATAACCCTTTGCATTTAGCCTACCTTACTCGTATACTCATTACATTCAGATGTACTAACGCATTTCTGCTATGGTGCTTTCTCTTATGTTACACCATAGGTTCAGAGGCACGAGCTCTAGAGCAACAGTAGCATTCTATTGTTTAGAGTTTGCAGTGAGTCCTTCTCATTCGAGGATGATATGATTATTACTATATTTACTATTCAGTTACTAAATGGAGTTAGCTGGAGACATGTTCCTTCAACTCCTTATTCAGTTTAGTTAGAGGCTTTCATACTAGATGTCAGATTAGATATTCAGATTTCATTATTTTCAGTATTTATGACTTGTTTTGGCGTTGTTATAGCTTTTTTAGACAAGTTGTTATCAGACTTTTATTCAGTTCGAACCTTATGGCTTTTAATATTCAAGTTTTCGTATTTTTAGATATATTATGTAGTATATAGGTATAGATATCAGCCATGGGTTAGCTTGTAGTCCTTCGGGGTCATAAGCACCATGTAGCATTTTTGTTTAGAAAATCACGGTGTTATAAACTTTGTATCAGAGCCTAAGGTTCAATAGAGTCCTAGAAGGTATGAAAGCCACATCTATGAGAGTCTTGTACATGCGTTTGTTGTGCACCACACCTATGTGTAGGAGGCTATGAGATGTTTTAGGAACAGTTTCCATTTTTTCAGTATTCATGTTGTGCCAGTGAGCAGTCAGATTTGTATAGCTTGTTTTCTCATCCTTGGATCTATTCATGTAATCCAAAATCTCAGAAAATGTAACTATTTCAAGGTAGAACCTCCTAGTAGTTGGAAGATCAGTCTATCTTATGCATTAGTTTCAGACCCCTAAAGTTTAGTTATAATCTAGTTCACAGATACCCTGTGCATCACCCTGTATCTCCGTAAGGTAAGCGTTAGTAGAGGGACATAGCATCCCAAGAGGGAGATACCCTACTTTCTCTTAACCCTCTCATGCCTTAGATCCTTCAATTTCACCTTGCATAACGAATTCAGTCTAGAATAGAGGGTACTCATAAGTTGACCTTCGAGTTAGATCTCAGCTATAAGCCAAGTATTCAGAGGTTCAGTTTAGTTCATGATGTTCAGTCCATATTTCACGTAGTAGAATCATTCATGTTCTCATGTTTCAATTCAATCTTAATGCCTTTATTATGGCATGTTCAGTCGCATATTCGTGAATCAGTTCAGTCATGTAGTCATACCTCAGATATGCGTGGTCAGCTTATCAGTACTTTCAATTATGCATTCATGTATTTTGTTTTTCATATAATTATGCATCAGATATGAACAGATTTAATTTGTCAGTGAAGCATCAGATATGCATTCTCAGTTTGAGAAACTTAGTTTATTGGAACACTCAGTCCTACATTCATAAATCAGCTACCCATGCAACAGATATGCATATACAGTATGATATTCTCAGGTTTTAGTTATGTCAGCCATGAAATCATGATCAGTCATTCATGTTATATATTCATGTAAGTTTTCTTTTCTCTCATCTCAACCAGTATCATTCGAGGATGAATGTTTCCAAGGGAGAGATATTGTAATACACCAAAAGAGCCAAACCAATATTAGAGCCATGTACCAAGCTTATGCATAGTACATCATGGTTCTTATATAGTTTTTTGAGTAATTTAGATGTAAATTAAGGCTTCAAATAGCTCCCAACTATCAGACGAATAAAAACATTCCTTACCGATTGAATTCTTGAGAAGGATATTGATATAGTCAACTTCAAACGAGCATATCTCTCATTATACGTGGAATTTTTGAGCACATGAGCTATCAAAACATAGATAATTGAATTATCTTTCAAAATATTTCATTTTCACCTAAATCCGATATCGGAGAAAAGTGTTATGTCAATTTTACTCTAGCATGTCAGGCTAGAAATAGTGTGACGACATTCATGATAGCTTATCACATTTATGACGACCTATCACGAAGGTCGTCAGCCTTAGGCAGAATCCAGCTCCTAAGTGACGATATTCGTGATAGCCTATCACATTTATGATGCCCTGTCACGAAGGTCATCAGCCTTAGGTAGAAATCAGCCCTAGAGTGATGACATATGTGATAGCTTATCACATTTGTGACGTCCTATCACGAAGGTCGTCAGCTATGATTTTCAGCAACTGGGAAATTATTTTGTAAGGGTATTTTGGTCTGTTCCTTCACCTTCCACAACTTATAACCCTAAAGAGGCATATATTTTCTCATTTTTCTTCAGTTAAGCATCTTAAAAACCCTTTCTTATACTCTCACCCACAAGATTAGGGTTTCCATCGAACTCATCTCTCAAAAGCATGATTTAAGCCTTTTTTCCAAGAAAATCTAGAATTAAGTTTTCCAATCCAAGAACTTCCCAGCAAATCATCAAGGTTTTTTTTCTAAGGTATGTGTGTGTACATTCATGGACTCCTTTCGTCCATGAAGTTGAAGAATCCTTATTTTTTCTAAAACTATATATTATGATTTTCATGTTATGAATAGATTGTTGATCATGTTTATGTGTTGAATAATGCCAAGATGGAATCTTTATGTGTTATTATGAATCTATGACATCATATGAGTTGAAAACATGTAAGTTTGCCTATTTATGATGATTAATTGTATGATTTATACCTATACCTAAGTTGTGCATGTAAGGTGTTTGATAAAATACCTAAGAAACTAGAAATCATGCATTATAGCTAACTTGTGACTATGTGAAGGATTCATGATAGGCCTCTATGATTTAATGTTATTCATGTTGATAATGTATCTTGTTAACACTGTTGGATTACTCATGAACTAGTCTTATGGAATTATGCTATGCTTACTTGCCAAACCCACTCATGTACAAGATATAGAAAACCCATGTACTTCATGAAGTTTCCCAAGTTATAATATTATGTATTGTGGTTGTAATATGTAATTAGCATGATATTGAAAGCTATGCAAGTATATAAATGTTGTATGAAATTCTCTTCCATGAAATAGATTGTTGAGAACCATGATTAATATGAAATCCTTTATTTATGATATTGTGGACTATGGACTCTACTCTTATGATCAACTCATTCATGTGTGTCAGTTTTCTTCCATCGAGTCCTAGGGGTACTTCTACCCAAAAAAAATATAGTTGTGTGCCTAGAGCCATGTCATGTTTGTACGATACTCTCAGTCAAGGCATTATCTATAGAAATCAGTCATTTATGTAACTCAGGAAAAATCAGTAATCTTAGTAGTTCAGTATTCTCAGTAATATGAGTTCTCACTAACCTTATTAATCATAGTAAATGTCAGTAACTTCAATACTCTTAATCAGTCCTCAAAACTCATTATATTCCATTCGTCATTAGATTCTAGTAAACTTAGTTTTAGCTCTGCTAAAAAATACAACTATTTTCAGTTGAGTTAATCAGTATCAGTTCAGCAAATTAATTTAGTTAAGTTATTCAGTTTCGCCCAGTTATTCAGTTTAGTGTCTTTTAAATGGGAGTAGGATTCAGCATCGAGTGAGCCTAGGGATGGGGACGCACCCGCTAGATTAGGACTGAGATCCTTAGAATCCCTAAGTTCCAGAACTACGTAGCCAATGTAGGTATGAGATGTCACCTGTTAGATAGGACTAACATACTCAGGGGTCATCCTTTAGCACATTTATTTGTATAGGACTGATCCCAGGATTTACCCCTTAGATTAGGGTTGACTCCCCAATAGATGTCTTTATCTTGGGCATGGTACTGACACCCTTCCAGTCAGGGAGGAGATTGGACCCCAGTCAGCTTAGGTTGGGGCATATCAGTTAGATGAACACATCTCACAGTTTTAGTTATAGATTCAGAACTGTCAGATACAGTCAACTCTGTTCAGTAGTGCAGATTCAGTATTGTTAGAGACAATAAATCCTTATCATTATAAATAGACTTTAAGATCACCTATTAGACAGAACTGATCTCAACATAGTTAAACAATATCAGAATCATCAGATTTAAAGATCACCCACTAGATAGGACTGATCTCAAATTCAGTTACACCATATAAAACAAAACTCAGATTATTCCATCAGAACTTAGACTATCAGATAAAGTCGTTCAGTATTAGTTACATCGGTTAGGCCGATCATCATAGTTATATCAGTTATATCAGTTTTCTGAACTCATGTATTAGTCATATCAGTTATCAAAATTTATGATATCAGTATTCAGCTTTAGGACTATTAGACACAGTCAACCAGACTAGTTTTTCATAATTCAAACTATCAGAAATAGGCATTCATCTATTTAGTATCTCTGTATCAGTACACTCATGTTGTCAGTATTTAGACTCAGTAGTCAGTATCTCCATGAGTTCAGTTACAGTTATGTATGCATGTATGTATTCTCAAGTTCATATTAGGCAGCATTGTTTATGCATATAATCCTTTGCATTTAACGCACCTCACTCATATTCTCAGTGCATTCAGACATGCTGACGTATTTGCGCTATACTGCTTTCTGTTATGTCACACCATATGTTCAATGGTACGAGCTCTAGATCAGTAGTAGCATTACAGTATTCAGAGTTTGCAGTGAGTCATTCTCATTCGAGATGATAATATTATTGCTACATTTACTATATAGTTACAAGATGGTGTTAGTTGGGGACATATTCCTTCAACTCCTTATTTTGTTCAGTTAGAGGCTATCAGAATAGATGTCAGATTAGATATTCAAGTCTCATTTTTTTTAGTATTTATGACTTGTTTTGGTATTTTTATACCTTTTACAGATATTTTGTTATAAGACATTTATTCAGTTCGAACCTTATGGTCTTTCATGTTCATGTTTCTGCATTTTATGATAATTATGCAGTATAGTGGTAAAGATATCAGTCATGGGTTAGCTTGTGGTCCTGCAGGGTCATGAGCACCGTGTAGCATTCTGTTTCAGAAAATCGGGGTGTTACATGAACACTGGTAGATTACTCATGAACTAGGCTTATGTAATTATGCTATGCTTACCTGCAAAACCCACTCATCTACAAGATGTAGAATACCCATGTACTTCATGAAATTACCCAAGTTATGATATTATGGATTATGGTTGTAATATGTAATGAGCATGATATTGAAAGCAATGCAATATATACATGTTGTATGAAATTCCTTTCCATGAAATAGATTGTTGAGAACCATGCTTAGTTTGAAATAACTTATTTATTATATTGTGGATTATGGACTACACTATTATGATCAAGTCAGTCATGTGTGTCAGTTTTCTTCCATCGAGTCCTGGGGGTACTTGTACCTGAAAAATATAGTTGTGTGCTTAGATCTATGTCATGTTTTCATGATACTCTCAGTCAAGCCATGATCTATAGAAACCATTTAGTCATGTGACTAGAAAAACTCAGTAATCTCATTAGTTAAGTATTCTCAGTAATCTCAGTACTCAGTAACCTCAGTAATCGCAGTAAATCTAAGTAACTTCAGTACTCTTAATCAGTCCTAAGAACTTATTATATTCCATCCGTCATTAGAATCTAGTAAATGCTATTTTAGCTCCGCTAAATAATACCATTATTTTCAATCCAGTTAATCAGTATCATTTCATCAAATTAGTTCAGTTAAGTTATTTAGTTTGGCCCAGTTATTCAGTTCAGTGTTTTTCAGATGGGAGTAGGATTCAGGACCGAGTAAGCCTAGGGATGGGGACTCACCCCATAGATTAGGACTGAGATCCTTAGAAGTAATCCCTAAGTTCAAAAATTATGTAGCCATCAGACTAAGTCAAATCATCCTTATTATCAGTATACTCATGATCTCCCGCTAGGTAGGACTGATCTCAGATTTAGTTATTCCAAGTAGAACGGAACTCAAATAGTTCCATCAAAAATTAGACTATTAGATATAGTCGCTCTGTATCAGTTATATTAATTAGTCCTATCATTATATTTATATCCGCTATATCAGTTGTCATAGCTAACATTATCAATATTCAATTTTAAGATTGTTAGACACAGTCATTCAAACAAGTTATTCATAATTTGAACTGTCAGAAATAGTCAATAATCTATTCAGTACCTCAGTAACAGTAAAGTCATGTCGTCAACATTCAGACTCAGTGGTCAGCATCATCACGAGTTCAATTATAGTTGTTATGCATGTATGTATTCTCACGTTCATATTAGTTAGCATTGTTCATGCATATAACCCTTTGCTTTTAGCCTACTTCACTCGTATACTCAGTAGATTTAGACGCACTGATGCATTTGTGCTATGGTGATTTCTCTTATGTTACACCATAGGTTCAAAGGCACGAGCTCCAAATCAGCAATAGCGTTCCAGTGTTTAGAGTTTACAGCGAGTCCTTCTCATTCGAGTACGATACGATTATTGCTATATTTACTATTTAGTTACAAGATGTAGTTAGTTGGAGACGTGTTCCTTCAACACCTAATTCAGTTTAGTTAGAGGCTTTCAGACTAGGTTTCAGATTAGATATTCATATCTTATTATTTTCAATAATTATGACTTATTTTTGTATTGTTATACCTTTTTCAGACATTTTATTATCAAACGTTTATTCAGTTCGAACCTTATGGTCTTTCATTTTCATGTTTCCATATTTTATGATATATTATGTAGTATATCGGTGCAGATATCAGTCATGGATTAGCTCGTGGTCCTTCAAGAACATGAGCACCGTGTACCATTTTGGTTTAAAAAATTGGGGTGTTACAAACTTAGTATCAGAGCCTAAGGTTCAACAGAGTCCTAGGAAGTCTGAAAGTCGTATCTAGTAGAGTCATGTATATGCTTGTGTTATGCACCACACTTATGTGCAAGAGGCTATGAGATGTTTTATGAATAGTTTCCCTTCTTTTAGTATTCATGTCATGCCAGTGAGAATAATCTTGGTCTAATCTATTTCTCCCTTTCTTCTACAGACATGCCTCCTAAAAGAAGAAATGGGAATCAGTCAGCCCCTCAGCTCGAAGACCCTTTGGGCGATCATGTTTCTCATACGGAGTACAGGGCTGCATTCACCACTCTTTCTCAGTCAGTCGTTGTATAGAATAAATGATTGAATATCGTTCTGTCCTACCCAGTTGCCAATTCAGCTACAACTAGAATTTGGGACTTCATCCGAATGAATCCTCTTTCCTTCACAGGGTCTAATATAGATGAGGACCCTCAGGAATTCCTAGATCAGGTTTAAAAAGTGACAAATGTTATGGAGGTTACTACTATTTAGAGTGTTAAGTTAGCCACATACCAATTACAGGATGTCCCTCATACTTGGTACAAGCAGTGGAAGTCAGAAAGGTTAGATAATGCAGGCCATATAGGGTGGGAGGAGTTTGCCTCTGCTTTCCTTGATAGATTCTTTCTGCTAGAGCTTAGAGAAGCTAAGGTCCTAGAGTTCATCAGCTTCAGGTAGGACAGTATGATGGTAAAGGAGTATTCTCTCAAGTTTACTCAATTAGTCAGATATGACCCCACGTGGTTGCAGACGGTAGAGCTAAGATTAGTAAGTTTATGTCAGGGGTAAATGATAGTATGGTAAATAAGGGAAAATCTGCCATGTTGAATAGTGATATGAATTTTGCCAAAATTATGACACATGCTCAGTAGATAGAAGAGTAGAAGATTAGGATAAGAGAGAGAGAGAGAGTAAGAGAGCAAGGACAGGTAGTTTCAGCTTTGCTTAGCCTAAGTCACAGGGTGGTAACTATTCTCAGCATAGTTAGAAATTTTTAGTCCCACATCCATCATTAGCTAGTGTACTAGTACCTAAGTCTATAAATGACCATCATGATGGAGCGCCAGGCTCTGAGGCCCAGGTAGTGAAAGTAGAGGTCTGACTTATCCACTTTGCGAAGAGTATGGTAAGAATCATCTAGGTGCATGTATGGTAGGCAGTGATATATGCTTTGGGTGTGGTAAGCCAGGACACAGGATGTGAGAGTATAGAGTTTTGGCACATAGGAGTAAGGATTTCCGTTAGCAAGGTACCAACAGTGTTCGGTGTCAAAATAGACCTTATGCACTCCAGACCCATCCTAATCCAAAAACTTTCCCTGACTTACATTTTGGTATGTTACCAGTCTTTCATGTTCGTAATATGTATTGTTAGATCTCTTTCTCTCATTTGATCATATGTTTCTTTATGAGTTAGCTAGTAAAGCCAACAATTCAGTTTTGGAATTGAGCAGTCTGATTTTTATAGATTGTTTTCTCATCCTTGCATCTATTCATGCTATCCGAAATCTTAGAGAATGTAACTATTTCAAGGTAGAACCACCTTATAGTTGCAAGTTCAGTTCATCTTATGTATCATGCATTAGTTTTAGACTCCCAAATTTTAGCTATAATCTAGTTCATAGATGCTCTGTACATCACCCAGTATCTCCATAAGGTAAGCGTTCTTAGAGGAACATAGCATCCCAAGAGGGAGATACCCTACTTTTGCTTAACTCTCATATGACTTAGATCCTTCAATTTCTCCTTGCATAACGAACTCAGTCTAGAATAGAGGGTACTCATAAGTTGACCTTCAAGTTAGACCTCAGCTATAAGTCAAGTATTTAGAGGTTCAGTTCAGTTCATGATATTCAGTCCATATGTCACATAGCATAATTAGTCATGTTCTAATGTTTCAATTCAATCTTATGCCTTTACCATTGCATGTTCAGTCACATGTTCGTGAGTCATTTCAATCGTGTATTCACGCATCAGATATACGTGGTCAGCTTATCAGTACTTTTAATCACGCATTCACGTATGATGTCATTCATATAATCATGCTTCAGATATGAATGGATTCAACTTATTAGCTAAGCATAAGATATGCATTCTTAGTTTGACAAACTCAGTTTATCGGAAAACTTAGTCCAACATTCATAAATCCGCTACCCATGCATCAGATATGCATGTACAATATGATATGCTCAGTTTTTACTCATGTCAGCCATGAAATCATGATAAGTATTTCATGATATATATTCGTGTAAGTTTTCTTTTCTCTCATATCAGCCAGTATCATTCAAGGATGAATGTTCCCAAAGGGGAGATATTGTAATACCCCATATTATGGACTAGAATGAAAATCTATCATACCTGTGTGTAGATATTTCAAAAGCCTCAAATCCTATATAAATTTAGTGTATTAGTCAATTATGTAGTGTGGGAATCTATTTTAGCATGAATTTATATCATAGAGGTCCCCTAAATCAAGTACAAGTTGATATCTTTCCTATCGTTCAAGTTTTAGTGAGCGTTAAAATTTGGGTCAACTTTAATTCATCATAACTTGTTGTATATGACGAACTGAGTATTTTACTATATAAAAAATGAAAGCTCTTTGAATTAGTTTTCGAATGATATCAATTTTACCTTAATCAGATATCGGAACAAAGAGTTATTTCCATTTTATTCAAGCATGTCAAGCTGGAAAATGGTGATGACGTTTCTGATGGGCTATCACGTTTTTGATGCCTTTTTAATGATGTCATCACATTTTCATGACATATCTGATGACATCGCCAGCCCTTGGAAGAAAATTAAGAATTTGGACCCTTTTTATGACAACCATTCATGACGGCCTATCATAGACCTGACGGTCTGTCACGGATGGTGTCAAGTATATTTTTCAACCAATTCAAGGGCATTTTTGCAAGGGTATTTTGGTTATTTCCTTCACCTTCCATTACTTATAACGCTAAAGAGGAGTAAGTTTTTCCATTTTTCTTCAGTTAAGCATCTCAAAAACCCTCTCTTACACTATCAAGCACATGATTAGGATTTCCATCAAACTCATCTCTCAAAAGCAAGATTCAAACATTTTTCAGAGATAATCAAGAGTTCAATTTTCCAATCTAAGAACTCTCCAGCAAATCATCAAGGTTTCCTTCCTAAGGTATGCGTGTGTTCATTCATGGACTCCTTTCGTCCATGAATTTCAAGAACCCTTTTCAAAAACTATATATTATGGTTTTTATGTTATGAATGGATTGTTGATCATGTTTATGTGTGGAATGATGCCAAGATAGAATCTTTATCTGTTATTATGAATCTATGACATCATATGAGTTGAAAATATGTATGTTTGACTATTTATGATGAGTAATTGTATGATTTATACCTATGCCTAAGTTGTGCATGTAAAGTGTTTGATAAAATACCTAAGACACTAGAAATCATGCATTATAGCTAAATTGTGACTAAGGGAAGGTTTCATGATAGGCCTCTATGATTCAATGTCATCCATGTTGATAATGTGTCTTGTGAACATTGTTGGATTACTAATGAACTAGTCTTATGGAATTATGCTATGCTTACTTGCAAAACCCACTCAAGTACAAGATGTTGAATACCCATGTACTTTATGAAACTCCCCAAGTTATGATATTATGGATTGTGGTTGTACTATGTGATTAGCATGATATTGAAAGCTATGCAAGTATATACATGTTGTATGAAATTTCCTTCCATGAAATAGATTGTTGAGAACCATGCGTATTATGAAATCACTTATTTATGATATTGTGCATTATGGAATCTACTCTTATGATCAAGTCAGTCATGTGTGTCAGTTTCCTTCTATCGAGTCTTGGGGGTACTTGTACCCAAAAAATATAATTGTGTGCCTAGTGCCATGTTATGTTTTCATGATACTCTCAGTCAAGCCATGATTTATAGAAAACTCAGTAATCTCAGTAGTTCAGTAATCAGTAATCTTAGTGTTCAGTAACGTCAATAATCACAGTAAATCTCAGTAACTTCATTACTCCTTATCAGTCCTCAGAACTCATTATATTCTATCCATCATCAGAATCCAGTAAACTCAATTTTAACTTTGCTAAACAATACCATTATTTTCAGTTCAGTTAATTAGTATCAGTTTAGCAAATCAGTTTAGTTAAGTGATTTAGTTCATCCCAGTTATTCAATTCAGTGTCTTTCATATGGGAGTAGGATTCAGCACCGAGTGAGCCTAGGGATGAGGACTCACCTGCTAGATATGGACTGAGATCCTTAGAAGCAATCCCTAAGGTATAGAACTACATTTCCAGCATAGGTACGAGATGTCACCCATTAGATAGGACTGACATACTCAGGGGTCACCCGTTAGCACATTTGTATATATAGGATTGATCCCAGGATTAACCTATTAGATTAGGTCTAACTCCACAACAGATGTCTTTACTGATGGCACGGTACTGATACTCTTCTAGTCTGGGCAAAGATTGGACCCCAGTCAGCTTAGTTTGTGGCATGTCGGTTAGATGAACACATCCTATAGTTTCAGTTATAGAATTAGGGCTTTCAGATACAGTAACTCAGCTTAGTAGTACAGATTTAGTACTATTAGATACAGTCAATGCTTATCATTATAAATAGACTTCAAGATTACCCATTAGATAGGGCTGATCTCAACAATGATTAATCAGTATTAGAATTATTAGATTAAAAGATCACTCACTAGATAGTACTGATCTCAGACTAAGTCAAATCCTTTTTATCAATATACTCATGATCTCCCACTAGATAGGACTGATCTCAGATTTAGTTACTCCAAGTACACCAGAACTCAAATAGTTCCATCAGAACTTAGACTATCAGATACAGCCGCTCAGTATCGGTTATATCAATTAGTCTGATCATTATATTTATATCAACTATATCAGTGGTCATAGATAATATTACCAGTATTCAGTTTCAGGACTCTTAGACACAGTAATTCAAACAAGTTCTTCATAATTTAAACTATCAAAATAGTCAATAATTAATTTAGCACCTCAATAACACTAAAGTCATGTCGTCAGCATTCTATCGCAGTAGTCAGCATCATCACTAGTTCAGTTATAGTTGTTATGCATGTATGTATTCTCATGTTCATATTAGTTAGCATTGTTCATGCATATAACCATTTATATTTAGCCTACCTCACTCATATACTCAGTACATTCATACGTACTAATGCATTTGTGCTATGGTGCTTTCTCTTATGTTACACCATAGGTTCAAAGGCACGAGCTACAAATCAGCAGTAGTATTCCAGTATTCAGATTTTGCAGTGAGTCCTTCTCATTCGAGGATGATATGATTATTACTACATCTACTATTTCGTTTCTAGATGGATTTAGTTGGATACATGTTTCTTTAACTCCTTATTCAGTTCAGTTAGAGGCTTTCAGACTAGATGTCAAATTAGATATTCAGATCGAATTATTTTTAGTATTTATGACTTGTTTTGATATTGCTACACCTTTTTCAGACATTTTGTTATTAGACGTTTATTCCGTTTGAACCTTATGGCCTTTCATGTTCATGTTTCCGCATTTTATGATATATTGTGCAGTATACAGGTACAGATATTAGTCATGGGTTAATTTTTGGTTCTTCGAGGTCGTGATCACCGTATAGCATTCTGGTTAAGAAAATCGGGGTGTTACACATTCTATAAGGAGGAATTGATATTGGACTAGTGTCCGGAGCCAAATCAATACCAAACTCTTTTTCCCAAATCAAAAGAACACCATGAAGATCATTCGAAACCACCTCGAAAAACTTATTTACCATTGGGACTAACTAAAAAGAAGGACCTTCCAGGTTAGAATCTTTAACTAGGACCATGTGATGAAGAAAATATTTAGATATTAACCTCCGAGATCTAAAATAAGAAATAAATTTCCCCCTAGGAGCTAGGGAACCACCCTCCCACACTATAACTGTTTCACCAGGGAACCTAAAGACAACTTTATGGGTTTGACAATACAAGGACATGTAATAAGAGTGTAACCAATCCATCCCCAGGATAACATCAAACTCCACCATATCAAGTTCAAAAAAATCCACCGAAGTATATCTACAATCAAATGATACCACACCCCCTTATACAGTCTCTCAGTAATAATCGAGTTACTTATTAGGGTAAAAATAGAAAAAGGATCTGAAATAAACTCAGGATAAAAACTAAAGAATAAAGCTATTAATGGGGCCACATAAGAAAGAGCGTACCCTGGATCAAGCAGATAATAAAAATCAAGAGAAAAAGGTTCTAAATTACCAATAATGGCATAATGTGATGCCTCAAAGCATACAACTTATTTCGATGAACACTAGAACCAGGAGTAGTAATAGAAGCTGATGCAACACAATCGTATATAGTAATAGAAGATGACATCATCAGTACCTTATTTGATCTCATAGTAATTTTATTAACCAAATAATTCCTGAGATGATGGCCGGCCTAGCCACACTAGAAATATGTGTCCCTCCATTCATCAGAATAGCCCTTATGATGACAACCACAAAACTGATAAGGAGGTTATGAAGAAAATAACCTACCCCCACTCACCTAAGATTGGGCACCCTATGCTAAAAAATTATCACCACCCTTATGATGCCTATCAGGTAACTGCTTCAGGTAAGGGGCACTAGCATTAGAGAAGGATCCAAAACTCCCCTACTTCTTTTTCTGCCATTTTCGACCATCACAACTGACGTAAGATTGAGCACCTCCCTAATTCAGAAACTTGCTCCTCTTACCCTGCTAATCGCAAACTCTAATTATTTTATCTTCTCATCCCCTACCTACTACATATAATTTGTCATATTGGAAATGTCTATATCTTAAATTAGCAAGGCAATCTTACTTGATAAGATCAAATATCAATTCAACCTACAAGTGAACTTTTTCATTCTCGCTCTCATGCCATCCACCAAATCAAGAGTATACCTTGACTGTCAATTAATGAGTGCTAATTTTACCACTCATTCGTACTCAATATTCATTCACCTTACCTTGTTTTGAATGAAAAAGTGATACATAACTATGATTAAATGTAGTAATACCCATACTTTGTACGAATAAAGTTAATGAGATAGAAAGATCTAGATTAGAGTTTAAAATAATCAAAAGGAAGTAAGAAGTGCAACTGAAGACTTGGAGAAAAATGGCCTCTGTTACCATAGTCATGGTCTGATGACCGCGATCACAGCAGTCAAGCATGGTTAATCAGCTACAGTTGCATACGCCGACATTGATTACAGCCGCCACAATAGTGACCAAGCAGATGCGATCAAGGTTTAGCGTAAGATTACAGTCCAAGGGCAAACGAGAAATTCATGCAGTTGATCCCAATTTTGACAAAATTACCCAAACCCTAGAATTCATCATATTTCATCTGCCATAATAGTTAGGTTTTGTTCTTGAGTTGATAGCCTCCTTACTTGGAGAAAAAATATTATTTAAATTTTGGGTGAAGAATACATTGGAGTAGCCTCTAAGTGAAGGAATAGCTCACTTCCATTGGAGATTTGTGGGAGTTAAAAGTTTGAAGTAATATTAACATAGCCTTCAATAAATCATTTCAATGGACATTATGGGTATGTCATTGCTTATTTATGTTATGTGTGGCTAGATCTACCTTTTGGGTTATGTGTGAATAGAGATTAAAGTGTGTTTGTTTTGTTAATGTTATCTTCTATTTGGTAGTTCATGTTAATGGGTTTTACCATTGGTTCACCAATTTGAGTAGTATTTGTAAGTTAAAGCCCCAAATACCCATATGGGTTTGATGGGTGAAAACTCCAAACTCTAGAAAGCTTAAAGCCATCTTTAAAATTAGGGTTTTTGATGTATTTTAGGAATCCATATCATCCTTAAAAGAGGCTTTTTGAGACAAAAGCAATGGTAGATGATTATACATGTAGTTCGCTAATCTATCATTGTCTTAGACAGAAGGGTGGTAGTGAAGTTAACTATATTATGGGTGTTATCCTAGAAATAGGGGTGTCTAAATTGAAGTTTGGTTACCAATAGTTAAAAACACCTATTTGGTATTCAAAAGAATCAATGGGTGAAAGTTTGGTGTTTTGTGTTGAAAGTCTAGAATCAAAACCTAGAACCGAACCTACCAACACATGATCTACTAAAATAATGTTGACTATTAGAATCCATATGTCACTCCCTTTAGTAATTAATAAAACCATGATCCTTGATTATTTGTTTAAATTCTTATTATTCATATCCCCAAATTTATGCTAGAAAATCCATAAAGAAACATTAGTGTTGATACTTCTCTTAACACCTCCCCCCTCCCATTTTTTATCTTTATGTACTATTGGTTTGAATTTAACAGGTATCCACTACTTCAAATTAACTTGGTTGTCACTTACATTGTTCCTCTTGGATTTGACCCTGACTCTAAAGATGGGTAAATATATTGACAACAACCGCATTGCACTTAAATTGACATGTAAGTTGTGTGTTATCAAAAATGGTGCCATTGCCAGGGAACAATTTATTGTATTTAGTTAGTTTGGAATTCTAGCTTGCTTTCCATAATTCACACTTGCATATATTTCTTTGTAATTTTCTTTTATTTCTTGTGTTAGGTAGATTTTTGTTTTGTTTTTACTTTTCCCTTTGGCATCTTCCCAAAAATATGATTTTGGTAGTTGGTAGTACTTTCATGACCCATTTCTATATTTCAATGGACTGCACTTTGGAAGAGATTACACATATGCTCCCCGAAGAGACAGAGAAACACCATCTCCATCCTATTGGGAGTATAGTTTTTCTTTGTATAATGGTTGAGATGGACATTGGAGTGATCGCCCAAATGCCCTCTCCCCTTATTATACTAACCGATTTCCTTGTTCTTCTTATGAGTTTGATAGGTCTTTTGATGAGGCAAGGGAAGAGCAACATACCGGACCCAATATTCTTGAAGCAATGTTTAAAATAATTTTGAATCGGGTAACTACAACGGGGGAGAATGTACAAGATATTCATCAATCCAACAAGGCATTTGGAAAGGAAATTTTCAAGATTGATGAAATAGATAAGGAAGAAATTCTTGATATCACCACTACCTTGCCCATTTCCAAGAGGAGGCTAATCAAAAAGTGAAATCAAGACATGATAATGAGGTTGGTAACAAAGAGTCCTCAGTGATTTTCCTATCAATTAAATCAAATGATGTGGAAGATTTCTAAATAAATAAAATGGTACTAGAGTCAAAAGAAGAATCAAAACACATCTCTTACGAAGACTCAAGTTAAATTTAGGGTAAAGATGCTTTAGAGGAGGCAATTTTTGAATTAAGGGTTTGGCCTCATTCAAACAATTTTTTAACATTATGCCTAGAGAATGTGATGAGAATCCATCCACCTAGAGAAATTATGGATTGTGGGTAGACGGATCATGATTGCTATATCTTGGAATTTAATATCCCAATGTAGCATATGGAACCCCATCGAACTCACGCCCGATGTGTAATTAGTGGCCTATTGATGTGCTTACTTTTACCCAAGAAACCAAACTAAATATGTGACATAAACCTGGGTAAAAGGTTCAAGTCTTTAAAATAAATAGATCAAATCTTTCTTGTCATTCCCTTACCTGTTCCAAGCCTCATCTCAGAAGATTTGGATCTTCTATCCCTCTATCGCCTATTGTATATTGTAAGAAATTTGGGATGGAAGTTCAACTCTTCTAAGTGGAGACACAAAAGGAAATAGTAGAGGCACCGTTCCATGATGTTAAACTAAGCGCTCGATAGGAGGCAACCTTTTACACCATGAAAAATGGCCTGTATCCTTTTTTTCATGCATGATAGGTTCGCTTTTATTCTTGTATTTGTTCATGTGTAATCCATGAAATATCTGTACTCAGAGAAATATTGATTAGAAGTGAAAAAGAAATGCGTGAAAATGACATATTGGAATTAATAGTGGAGTGCAGGGGACCTAAAATCTGGTTTCAATTGTCGTAGTCATACTTCGTGTTAGTGCGATTATGGATACTGAGTATCCATAATCGTGAAACTATGACTGCAATTATGGTCAAATGAGTTTAAATGACTATTCAAATTCCAAATCCTCTCACACTTCTTTTTCAAAATACTCTCAAATTTTTGGCTTTGTGTTGCATACCCAAATGTTTTGTCAACCGCTTGAATCATTATCAGACATTCTAGGCTTAGATAATTTGCTTATAATGTTAATAGTCCTAGTTGAATCAAAGAATTGGGTTAAAATTATGTTTTGAGCATTGTGAAGAATATGTCGACTATGGTCTCAGGTACTGCAATTTCAGCACTGAGGTTGTGATCCCCATGACTGCGATTGCGGCATCGTGGTCCTACTCACTGCTTTGCAATCACTATACCTAAGGTTAGTTTTTGTAGGATATTGTTGCCCCCAAAACCTTCTATAACACTACTATATGAGCTTATTTGTTTGATCTAGCATTTTTCGGTATGATAATGCTGATGTTTTAGTCTAAGTTTCATTGCTTATAAGTCCTAAGCCTTAAATATGGAAGAATTTGACAACTTCAGATTCCAGGCTACACAATGCAAAAATATCTACTATGCAGACTTGCCAATGATTAAGTTACTCCCTGAAAGGGTTATTATCTTAGATAAAGTAGAGAAAAATTTCCCAATCTTTCATGCTAAACTAACTCAAATTGGGTGAATGTGCTTTACCTCAAAACTTTGTATTTCCAATGAGCATTGGGTGCATGAATTCTATGCTAACCTAAGCGTAGTTTCTTTAACAAACCCATTGATGATGATTCGGGGAAAGCAAGTGAACTCTGGAATAGAGAAGATTAACAAGGTGTATGGACTCCCAATTGCTAACATGGAGTAGTTCCATGCAAAATCATGTGAGCCCCGGACTTGGATGACAAATATTTTATGCCCTAGCATAAAGGTTCCTTGGGCCACGACAAAGAGAAACATTTTGATGAATGATTTCATAGATGAGGCCAGTATTTTACTAAACATCATCTTGAGTAGGGTATCACCACGCACTCATATGACCATTGTTATAGACATGCGAGCTTGGATGGTAGCTTGTGTTCTATCTGGCATTGCCCTGAATATATGCGAGATTGCATACTTAGAGTAGAGGTAGTTAAGGAATCATGGAGGTACATATCTTCTTCTCTCTTCTCTTATTAGAGAGCTATGCCAGAGAGAATAGTTGGAGAAAGATACTATAGATACCTGGGTACTCTCAGGCCCCTTCGTATATTTCCACTCAAGTGCATAGGTAAAGGTACCCCAGTTTAGAGTAAAATGAGAAAGGTCGACTCAAGGAAGTCGACCCAGGAGGGCACAGATTCTTGTAGACCTTCATCAGCTAGACTCTTTGATGACATCTCAGGTAAGATGTAGGAGGTTAGGGAGCTAGTGTCCAGGTTGGCTCAGGCGCCAGGAGAGTTATCTACTCCTTTCCTCTCGTATCTGACTCAGTTGGATTATGACATTTATTGGGAGGAGCAGAAGAAGTAGCATGCCACTATTTCCAAATTGGAGATAGCCTACTCAGCGTTAGATAGACCATAAAGGGACTTCAGCGACTCCCATGAGAAGATAAAGAAGAAGGAGAAGAAGAGGGACAAATTTTTCAAAAAAATATGGAATAGGCTAAAATGTCTGTGGAGGGTCCTAAAACCCCATGATTAATTTCCTTCTCCCCGGGTTGAGAGTGATAATGAGGCACCTACTGATTGGTCATTCGATGATGCTGGTGGTGATGGTGCATAGTCAGCGGGAGAGGATAGCTCTTGATGGAAATTCATGGAGACCGCTCTTACTTTTGCTTTATTACATATGTAGTGAAGAAACTGAATTCTTTTTTGTTAGGGGTGCCCTTAAATTTATATTGTTTTGGTTATGTGTTGCTGGATGTTTTTTATGTTGCTATTTTGGGAAGACATTCTAGATATTATTCTGTTTTGTTTTTGGGATGCTATATTTTTGCACTCTAATGGTGACCACTTCTTCATGGATTATCATGGTTTTTAGTTTGAGTTTTTATTTTTACTGTAGTTTTACATTGATTTTGGTGATGCATGATGAGCTTTGACCTATGATAGATTGAGTGACAACACTATTAAGGGTAAAGCATCGAGTTTGGGTTTTGAGTCATAGATGCAGGGAAATTTTGAGTACTCGTAGCATGTCATGAATGAAAGAGAAATTTGAGTACCTATGGCATTTTAAATAAAAAAATTGGGATCACATTAACATCATTGGCAAAGTTTGAGTAGCCATATGGTTGGTTTGCCCATTTTGAGCCAAAATGTGAAAATAAAGATTAGGTTGTTGCCATGTTTAGAAAATTATGTGTTGGTGCTAATGAAAACAAAAAACCCCTCTCCATCTAAATTTTTCCAAAAATTAAGGCCATGGACATGAACCTTGTAACAAAGCTATTTCTCTTGTAGTGACTCCGTGAATAGTTGATTTCTTAATAGAAATAGATACTCTAATTTTGTCTCTAGTGGGAGGGACATTTATGCCCCCTTGGAAAATTTTGTATGCCAGGTGTGGTCAGATCTTTGCATTTATCTCTAGTACGCATTGGTTATCTAGAACTTTCCCCGATAGTATTTCAAAGCTAATTTTAATTATATTTGGTTGGAGAATTGATCGTTTTCCATCTTTATGATTTTTGAAGCCAATTTATCGTAAAGAGCCTACCTAAGCATGAATGTAATCCCTAGTTACCCAGTTTGAGGCATCGGACCATTCTTTGGCAAACGCATTACAAGTCGTGAACAATTATTTTTTTCCTCTTTTGAACCATACCCTCCTTGAACTTAAAATTGTAACTTGAGGCTAAAAGTCTAAGTTGGGGAGGTAAAGATTGGTGGAAATAAGTTTGGAGCCACAAAATTGTAACTGAAATGCCTATTGGGCCTTAGCATTGACAATAAATGAATAGAAAGAGAAAGGATCTGACAATGAAATAAATTGCATAAAAGTTGCAAGAAAATGAAATAAAAGAAAGTGAGTGAACAATTAAAGAAAAAAAAAGTAGGCACCTGAAAATAGATAAAAAAAAACCAAAGAGGAGTGGCCTATAGTCAAAAAGGTGAAATAAATAGTGTGATGTGGATGTTCAAGGAAGGGTGTATCCATGTTGTTGCCAAATGAGATCCTACCCTAACCTGAACCTACGTTATAAGCTTGAAAAGTCCTTTGAGATCTCAGATCATAAACTTTCTTTGTAGTGGCAATTGAAAATAGGGGTAATCCTATGGTATGACACTTGTTGCATAAAGATTTCTTTTATGAAGGAGAGAGTTTTTGCACATAAAATTCCTTTTTCATAATTTGTAGATGGGTGTGTGGAATTCTCTTCTTTGTGAGGTTGGTATGTGAACAAGCTGAGGGGGGGGGGGGTGATGCTTTCACCTTCTAAGCAATGAGGCAAATGGAGTGTAGCTTAGTTGTGGTAAAAAATGAGTAACTTCTAGAGTATTCGTTTTTGTTGCTTAGTTGCTCTTTAATGTCCTATGTATCCTTGGGTGTTGAGTCTTATTATAAGGGGTGTAGTGGAAAATAGATTAGCCCACGTGAAATAAGCTACTTGTGGTAGTGACTAAAGGTGAAGTCATTGCGATCTTTAAGGCATAAAGTTTAGCCATACATAATTGTCGTCTCATGGTAAGAGGTAATGTTTCTTAAGAACAAGCAAAAGCTTCAAGTAAGGGGTGTTGATGAGTGGCATTTTTACCACTCATTCGCATTCAACATTCATGCACCTAACCTTGTTTTGAATGAATAAATGAGACATAATTGTGATTAAGTGCATTAAATCCCCAAATACCCAGATGGGTTTGATGGGTGAAAACTCCAAACTCTAGAAAGCTTAAAGCAATCTTTGGAAGAAGGATTTTAGGTGAATTTAAGAATCCATATCATTCTTGAAAGAGGGCTATGGAGACCAAAGCAATGGTTGATGATTATGTGATTAGTTTGCTAATCTATCACTATCTTAGACATAAGTGTGGTTGTGAAGTTAACAATATAATTGGTATCATCCTAGAAATTGGAATGCCTAAATTGTGGTTTGGTTACCAATTGTTAAACACATCCATTTGGTATTCGAAAGAATCAATGGGTGAAAGTTTTGTGTTTTGTTTCAAGGCTAGAATCAAAACCTAGAATCGAACCTACCAACACTTGACCTACAAAAATGATGTTGACTATTATCATCGACAAGTCACTCCCCTTAGTAATGCATAATCCGAAGATCCGTGCTTATTTGTTTAAATTCTAACTATTTGTAGCCCCAAATATCTGCTAGAAAATCCAAAAAGATACGTCAGTGTTGATACTCTTATCAGCCCCCCCCCCCCCCCCCCCCCCCTTTTTTTTTATTTTTTTGTATTTATCTAGTATCCTCTATTTAAAATTACCTTGGTTTTCACTCACATTGTTCCTTGTGGATTCTACCCCAACTTCAAAGTTTGGTAAATATATTGACGACGATTGTCTTGCACATAAATTGATGTGTAAGTTGAGCGTTATCACTGATGAAACTTTAAGGCATATTCCTTAACATACATTTTCCCTTACTTGAGATGCACAAACTCCTCTATTTTTTTCATCCCTCAGCTCTTGAGGAAAGAAACAATCAAGAAAAGAACCTAAGAAGGCATCACATAAGGACATCTACTTTACACAACCTCTATCCCTATCCCACTCTTCGTACCATTAGTACGCAATGTCCTTGAGCTGCTAAGCTGCAAAATATACACCTTTCACATTAGCAGGCTACATCACCCTAAATATCTTCTCCATCTCATTCAAGAAACCTTAGGATCCTCCAGCACTTTCACACCAGTAAAAGTAGAAGGATTTAGTTTCATAAACTGACCAACCCTTCTAGCCTCTGCAGACAACCCACTAGATGCATCCCATTTAGCCTTAGCAATAACTAATACAGCAATACTATGAATAGACTGTCAAAATTCTGCATTAGTCACCTCACCTTGAGGAGGACTAGCAACCACCGGAGGAACTCTAGATCTATCAAGGATATGGCTATAAGATAAAATACGATCTCCATAAGTAGTACGTACCACTTCAACAT